>NW_023270380.1:7926598-7966542 GCF_011800145.1 Mirounga leonina | reverse complement strand
AAAAAAAAAAAAAAAAAAAAAAATGCAGGTAAAAAACATGCAGCGTGAATCCAATTATCCTTTTACATTGATTTACTGTCCTATCTCTATCCACTTGCCACCCTATTTTAATTATTGATACTTTGTAAGTTTTAATATTTGGTAGGCCAATGAGTATCCTTCCATTACTTTTTTCATCTCAAAATTTTATTGGCTAGTCTCATGAGTTATTCTTTCAAATGAAATTCCAAATTATTTTGTCAAGTTCAATAAAAAGCAAATTTCTACTTCAAATTTTATTGTAATTAACTATAGATTAATTTGGGGAGAATTTACATCTTTTCAATATTATTCCATCAGAATATCCTTTCATTTATTTATCAGTCTTCTCTCTGAATGTCATTTTCTTTAGCCTTTTAAAAAAACTGCCCTCTTTTTCTCTTCTCTTTTTCACAGAAGTCTTATACTGTCATTTCCAATGACCCCTTATTTTAAATGCAGTAGGGAGTCTTATCTTGACCTGTCCATATCACCTGATAATCTCCTCCTCTTGAATGTAAGAACATGCAAAAATAAAGCTCATCCTAATAACTGCCAATATTTATGCTTATTTTCCTTTTCAGATATATAATGAGAAACTGTTCCAGCAAATTCCTTCATAAAACTCGTAAACACTCTCTTTAATCTTTACATTAAATATGATCGTTACCATTACTGCTTTACATTTTTTTCTACATAATTTAATTGACTCTTATTATATCAATTCAAATTTAACTTAAAGATTGTTCAATTACTCCCAAGGAATTCAATATGTTAATCTGGTTGTTTAGTTTATAACTAAGGAAAAACTGATAAAGCAAAGACTTGAAATAAATAGTTATAACATTTGAAACAGCTGTTAATACAGTTAAACTTTTAAAATCTTACCTTTCCACATAAATACTTTTGCTGGTTCCCAAAGCATATAAGCTAGTCAGAATTCTATAACACGACACCTGTACATCTTCCACTAAGGAAAAACAAAAAAACAAGAACAAAAACACTTTTTATTTATATGTTGTCCTAAGAAAGTTTAGGCTGAAACCAAAATTCCATACTGAGGGCATACTAATATTTTTACATTTAAAAAGAAGAAAAAGTAGAACAAGTAGGTAAAATGAAATATAAAAACTATTTCTCAAATATAATTCTTTTCTTTAAGGAGCTGAAATGTACTATAATCTATTTAGAACATTCTCAGGAGCATTTTTTTTTTTTATAGTTTTTCTCTAGATAGAAGAAAAAAGGATTTCTTCCAGAATACAATTAAGCACAAGACTATCTGGGAGGACAGATTTTTGTCTCCTGTTCTGAAGGTACATAAAGACTGGGTCTTTTATTTTAACACCTAAGTGAACAGTAATGACAATGCTGGAGGAGGCAGTGAGTTAATTTCTGACCTGACATTCAAGGCATAAGTAAGTCAATCCTATAGTGAAGCCAGAAAATAAAATAAAATAAAACCTTATAGATGATCTATGATCCAATAAGACACGTTTAAGAGGCAAAAAAAATCTAAGAACCCTGGATTTCTAATTCTAATTCTTCTACCATTTCCTGGAGAATCTACGATGATAGGAATGGAGAAATCATTCTCCAAAAAGATTACATCCAGACCTGTTTCCATGTCTACACTACACTGTAAGCAATGTTCCTACAATGGTTCAAGGAAATGTTTGGCGAGTAGCGGTTGTGTTACCCACTGAGTAATGCAGTGGTTTTCACCCAGAGTGCTGCTTCACCTGGGAGACCTATAAGGTTGAGGGTGAGAGGTATGTCTGCAGTCAAGACCCACTTGACTGTTTAACAGGGACATACATCTCCTTTCATGTTCATATCAGCAGGAAACTGGGACAGGTCTGATATTATTTGTATTTCCACACTGGGTTGAGCAACCTGTGGATTTTTTTTTTTTTTAATTTTATTTATTTGACAGAGAGAGACACAGCGAGAGAAGGAACACAGGAAGGGGGAATGGGAGAGGGAGAAGCAGGCTCTCCCCTGAGCCCCGATGCGGGCCTCGATCCCAGGACCCTGGGATCATGACCTGAGCCGAAGGCAGACGCTTAACGACTGAGCCACCCAGGTGCCCCAAGTGGATATTTTTAATAATTATGGAATTCCAGGCAAAACCAGCTGATTAAATCCCCCATGAAAATAGACTGAAACCTATAAACAAAAAATATGTGAGCCACCCTAGTAGACCCATGATTTAGACACAGACTTTGTCTCTGCAGTCTCATATTTGTTGGTTACACAGCTTGTACAAACAATCAGCACTGACTCAGATATAATTCAAAAACATTTAACATTGCATGTCCCATGCTCAAACTGCACAGGAAAAATTCCATGGAAAGAGAGAACACAGAAATAGTAAAATTTGGGGAACCCGCACTTCAACAAGATGGCAGTGAGTGCCCACAGCCACCACCTTCCTGGTCCCTTCTGTGAAGCCATGTGACTCAGGGATCTATCTCTTTAAGAATGGTTTCTGTAACTCAAATGTCAACCTAATGTTGTGGTGGTGGGGGGAAGCGCAGTTTAACAAGTAGGCAGTGTTTGAGCAACCAGATGGAGCTTTTATAATTTCTCATTGTACTATTAGATAATGAAACTCTAAGTAATAGATTCACATACATATTAGATCTTCTCCGAACTGATGCTGGCCAATATGCTCAAATAATGATGATAGCATCGGCAACAGAGCCACTGTGGTGTAATTGATAATCTGAGTGACACCTCTGGGTTGGTTTCGGGTGTGGGTGAACTGGCCCTGCTTGAGATTCTCCATGGTCTTCTCCAGATCCTCCGCGGCGTTGTCCAGGAAAGCTCGGAGTGCGCTTTTAACACTCTCTAGGCCAGTCTTCATTACGGTCCTAGGAAGGAAAGAAGGGAGAACATACACCTTGCGAAAGGAGCAAGTGGGAATACAAATAAAACGTGCTTCTACTCTCCATTTATCCATTACAGCCACTCAGTCAACTAAATCTTTTTAATTCACTCCCAATTTTTTCAGTGTACTTGAACTTATAAGCAGTATCACTCTGTAAATGCATCACCTTTCCTAAATGCCTTCAGAGTCAACTTACTTCGGACCCCGATCAAAAGGCGGTGCAAATGCTTTCTATTTTCTACCAGCATTTTCAAATTTTCAGAGTGTTTGTTTTATACTCTGACAAAACACAGCCTTTGAGCCAGTTGAGTTAATCCCAAATCCAACACAACCAGAATGTTTCTTGAGGCACTGTATGGGAAAGAAACATTTAATCCCAGCTCAACCCAGTCATCAAATGATATGGATGTTTTGTGCTTTAAGTGTAGCAATCAGCTAAATGAGCCTCCAAAGGCTGAACTTTGTACAGAAGTGACCCTCTAATGCCACCAAGTCTAGTTAGGAAATGAAGGTGTATATTAGCATCTTTTTTTTTTTTCATTTATTATATAAAGCACCTCTCATAGAATTTTAAACGTGAAAATAAATAGAAAGCATCATGGCATATTCTCTGTAGGAGACATTTAGGAACTCTTATTTAGATTTATCCTGGATAATAAATGAAATACATGTATGGCTTAAAGGCTGAATCAACTCTGTGAGATACACTGATTTTGTATTTAGGCAACCTATTGGATTTCCAGTCACGTTGCCAGGAGGGCAGTACACACACTTGGGACTTGGTCTACTTCCACACTTACTATGCAATCTTTAGCTTCACTTTACTCATCTATAAAATAAGAATAAAACCCTGTTCCTATAAAGCTAAATGGTATCACAAATGCAGAGCACAATGGCACCACACCCAGAAGCTACTAAGACTTCTCAAGTTGGAGCTTACCATTTCTACTTCACGTGATACATTCCCAATTCAACCCTCCATTACATTCCTAGCTGCTACAGAAATTACTTGAAATGTGAATTAACAATTTATACAAGATCATAAAAATAATAAAATGCCACTGTATCCATCATTTACAAAATATTTTTTCACCCACACTTAAGTTTTTATTACAATTCCAAAGAATGAAATCAAGAGACAAAGTGAGTCTTCATATTCTTGTGTAGCATTCCTACAGTCATGTAGACAAAAATGTATTCACTTACCTGGCATCCAAAGTCTGACCCAAAATATGAAGGCAGTTGACAATTGATGTGGCATCATTTCCTAAAGAGGAAAAAGAAGGCTGTGTAAATTGCCCTGAGGATTTCTCACTGTTCTTTTCTAGTAAGATTTTTGTACCAAAAATTAGTCAATGGTACAATTCTATAATAACGCGATTAAAACGATTTTCTGATAATCAAGTTTGAAATCATGCGGTTTTTCTGCTCAAAAGTGGTTATGCAAATGTAAGGAGAAAAGCAATAAAGCATGTCTCATCAAATAGCTGACATACTCGAGAAGCATTCAAAGCGTTGTGCCAGGCTGAGGTGTTTTAACTGAATTCTTCAAATATATTCGCCTCCCCATACTGGCTCATCTCCATTCTAAGTCATACTGTGTGTCAACTTTTAAAGTGAACTCATATGTTTATGAAAGGAGGTGGGCTAAAAGTCTAATAAATTTAACTCCCTTTTAATTACCCAAGTGTCTCTACTTTCTTATTCCATCCAACTGCATTAAGATGAACTAATGTGCCTGAATGTTTTTGGTCTTTGTTAAAAAGAACTACCAAACTGTCCTGTAAATAAGCATCAGTGGCTGAAGAAGTTAAATCCTCTTACGAGATGATTGAAATGGGGATGACTTCTCTTGAAAGTCAGATGAAATTCACCCATTTTGATTGGCATGTTTTATCAGAAAGTACAGAAATATGAATTATACAATTACTATGTCCATTCTACTCTGTGATAAAGATACATGTGAGCAAATAAACAAAATGATGAATCCAAAGTTACAAAGTAATTTGACCACTCACAATATAGTCTGTTAGTGTCATTTCCTCATTTTATACTTTCCTATTTATAATATATAAAGTCATTTCCTGGGCCCAGAGATTAATGACTCCTATTTGAATGTAAGTTTTTGTAACTTTTGAGTATGTTATACTCTTTGTGGAAAAAAAAAAAAGATTCTAAAATGAATTAAATACACATGAAAATTAACAACTACCTTGGAACCTAGATAAGCCAGTTTAGTGATACGATACAAATAAGAAAAAAAAATATAAGGTATTCATTACTAGACTCTGAGTTCTTAAATAAAATGTTCCATTTTTCTTGTGCTTTGATTGTCAGAATTTCTGGTAATAATGAAGACAAAATCAGCAGAAGGGCAGAATTTGTTACGTCCTTGTCTACTGATTAGCGGCAGTCTTAGAGCTTCCACTGTGGTCCGTAGAGGTATTACTCATTTAATGATTCATTCACTCAATCAATACTTGTCAAATACCAGGCATTCTCAAAGTCCCAGTAATAAGTAAAAGAGAGTTCTCATGGTACTTGCATTTTAATGGGGGACACAGGGAATAAAATTTTAAGAAAAAAATCAATATGAAACAAAATATCAGGCTACACCAAAATAAGTATTTTATATTTTGTATATAATTAAATAATTTAGAGTATATGTTATATAATTAATATATATATCAGGGGATAGGGATTAGAGCAACTGGACAGAGTAATAGGGTGAGTGGTCACCAAGCCCTTTCTAAGAAGGTGGCACCTGAGCAGAGATTTGAATGAAGGAATGAATCATGCACAGATCTGGGAGAAGGCACCCAGGCAGAGGGACCAGCATGTGCAAAGGGTCTGAGGCAGAAAATGGGGCTAGTGTTCCAGGCAAGGAAGTGGAGGTGGCCAATGCATGATCAAGATTCAGGGGAAAGAAGGACCCTATGAAGTAGAGAAGAGGGGAGCGGCCAGGTTCTAGACCCTTGCAACCAGCGCAAGAACTTTGATTTTTTTTTTTTTTTTCAAGTGCAATAGGGAGACATTCTTAAGGTTTTGAACAGGATGGGATCTGATTTATATTTTAAAAGGATTAATTCACCATGTGCAAAACTCTGGAAGGGCAAAAGTGAAGTCGGTTAGGAATCTACTAGAGTCATCTAGAATCAGAGGATTGAGGGCAGTGAATTTGGATTAGGATATCCGCAGTGAAGAATTTATTTTAAAGATATGCTTATGGCCTGAACGTGAGATGAGACAGGAAGGAGTTAAAGATAACCCCAAGACTGTTTGGGTGAGCACTTGGTATGAGCAACTGGGTGAATGGTGGTAAGATTTTCTGATGTGGAAAGAGCGCAAGAAAGGAGCCAAAGGAGAGAGAAGAGGAGGGGCAGTGTGGGGCGGGGGGAGGTAGCATGCTCTGCTTTGGACAGGTTGAGTACAATGGGCCTGTTGATCAGGCAGAATAGGCAGTCGGTACACAAATCTGGGATGCAGGGAACAGACGTGACCTGGAGCTATACATTTGGGCACCACAAGCATACAGGTACTTTCAAAAATTGTGGGCCTGAATGAAATAAGCCAGCATGTGCATAAATACAGAAGAAAAAGGGTCTCAGGGCCTCCAATGTTTGGAAATGGGAAAGATAAGGAGAATGCAGCACAGAAAAGGAGAAAGATAAAGGCCCAGGAGGAAGATGGGATACACAGCAACGTGCAACTATTATTTAGCGCCAAGTCAGAGAGGCTCACTCTCATCCTAAAACTCAACAGTTCTTTTCCCCTTTCCCTTACAGTCTGCTGGCTCCTTGTATAGATGACCTTGTTTGTACTTTGTCCTAAGCCTGACCATGCCCTTTTCCAAAGGAGCAGTTGGGGTATTTTAAACCTCCGTTCGTAAGAACTTGTGAGGTGGGACTTTTGTTCCCTGCTGTAGGCCAGCCCCTAGGACAGTGTCTGTCTGACCCCTAGGACAGTGTCTGGCCCCTAGGATAGCGTCTGGCCTACAGCAGGCATTCAGTTGAATCTTGTGGGTTGTGAAGAGGAGGAAACTGTACCACTGGCCAGAAAAGTTCTGTGAGTCAGATTAAAATGCATATGGTGAATGTGAAATTTCTGTGATTGTAAAGTCACAAGCCATAAGCCCCGTGAAGCGGGGTGCTCCGTAGGAGACGCAGGAGAACTCTGAACGGCAACATCTCCGCGTGAAAAGCGGTGGAGAAAGGATCCTAACAGATCGAGGAAAGTATTAATTGAATCTTCAATATTTTGTGGTGTAGACCAAGCAAAAGCATCTGTTCTATCAGCAATAGGTAAAAGCCTAACTAATGGTTAGTCTTGAAGAGATTAAAGCTTGTAGTAGGAGTTTTAAATAAAATAAGAATTGCCCACATCCTGCCCTTCTTCAGGCTCTCCAGATCACCATCACCAGAAATGTCAATCACGCTATCAGTAAAAACAGGAAAGACAAGTGAACGTGTAGTACGATGGTAAAATTTTAAAGTGATGATTGTATTTTCAAATATTTAACTACATGTAATTGCTTCACTACTCAGACTAGAATAAAAACCAAAAGTTTGATACTTTTCAACTCACGATCTTTTAAGGTCCAAATTACTTCCTTTGGCTTCAAACATACCTGCATCACCTCTAAACACCTAGGGAAACCCCTGTGGATTGCATATTTGTCTTTAAGATTGTGTGTTTACATCAGTGTGTAAGCATAAAAGGTACATAATTAAAATCGTAACTTATACCCGAGTCTAACAGCAACAGACAGCAAGCATCCAGTTTTTAAAATCATTGTACCAACTCTCATACAATACTATAACTCTCTAAATAAAAATAACGAAGTTAAAGATGTTAGAGTCAAAATATTCTTTTTGTATTTTATTCCCAAATTGTTTTGTGGTTTTTAATATATGGTTCTGTAATTCAGGAGCTTTTAGTGTTACCCACAATATGACATATGATGTCCTGCTTCTGTTTTGCCATCTGATGTATGGAGTATGATCAGAATGGACTTTCCCTCCACTGAGAAAGCAGTAACAACCATTTTAAGTTTCGTTCTTCTACCTCACTTTTCTTGCATGGCAATACCTCCCTGCATTCTCTCCTTTGAAGAAATGATTAATCTTGGCGGAATCCTCATTAATAATGTGGAATAAAATTATGCTAGAGATACAAACTTCTCTCAAACTAGGAGGGGATAGAGAGAAACTGAAAAGTCCCAATGACTTTATTCCTTCTGAAATCTGCAATCCTGAACAGAATAAAATTACTGAAACTTTAACTTGGTGAGAAGTTTCAGTTAAACTGAAAATATATTTTACGTAATTACATATTCTATTCTTTTACTCCAAAGTCAGGACATTCTCTCATAGAAATATGTACAGGGGAAAGAAACATCTGTATTGCTCTAATACTG
Source organism: Mirounga leonina (assembly GCF_011800145.1). Taxonomy (NCBI): domain Eukaryota; kingdom Metazoa; phylum Chordata; class Mammalia; order Carnivora; family Phocidae; genus Mirounga; species Mirounga leonina. The sequence goes on along the minus strand of NW_023270380.1, from coordinate 7,958,215 downwards.
TTTTCTGATATGATCCTCATTGTAGGTTTTTAACTCTGGTATTTCTGACCCAATGTATCTCTCTATAAGAAATAGGTTATTTTTTATGTAACATATAAAACAAGTTAAATCCAGGAAATTCTTGTCTTTGCCACGTATAGGGTCATCAAACCACAGAACTGTTATGTTAGGGAAAGACCTTAATGGTCCTCAAGTGATGACAACAATAACCAGCAAAAGTAGCAGGCTGTGCATAACTGAACCATTAGATACCCAGCATAACGACAGGTTCAGTTCTTAGATATGCACAGTCCTCAGAGACTCTGAGTACTTTAAGTAATTTTCCTTTCATTCTGTGTCCTAGGAAACAAAAGTAAGCACGATTTGAACCTTCTTAAGGATAATACGTACATGGACTAATTTTCTAATATCTCCTGATATGAGATAGCAGTCCTCATTTTAAACACCTCAATGGGTTTTGGGAGCGGGCAGATAACAGATGGATCAACATAAACTTAACTCACTAATTTTTTAATCAGGGAGAGATACCAACTGATAGAATCCACTATATTAATAACTTTACTCTTGAAACTCTTCTAAATGTAACATTAAGATTTAGGCAGCAGTTTAAATCAGGCATCCCCACCTGGAGGGAGAAAACCCAACATTTTAACAAGAACTACTGCTTCATTTAAATACATAACAATCCTTATCTTGTTCAATAGCCCTGTGGCTAATATTGGAGTGGAGTTAATGATGTGCCACATAGGGCTCTAGGGTCACTGAGGTCAAACCAGGAGAAATTTTGGAGTGCTATGCTCATCATGTTACTGAGTGCTTGCTGGAGTCCAGGCCTTCCTAGAAGTCCCTCGGCCAAATCTGGAAACTCTCCAGTAACTCTGGACAATTTGCTCTCTTGCTAATACGTTAAAAATTCACCAGAAAGTGGGAAAGTAGAAAAGGCCTCCAAATGACAACTGTTTGGTGCGAGCCTTCTCAAGTCGTTCCTGTAGCTGAAAGGATCACTGTTGGTTGGGTTTAATGATCATGTTTGAAGAGTCATTACTTACACGTTACTTACTGTTCAGTGTAAGTGCCCTAAGTGTTTTCTCGTACAGCTTAAAGAATAAAATAAATAAATAAATAAAAATGTGATTCTTATAAATTGTGGGATAACTGGGTAATACATTTTTCTTAATAATCTCATAAGGAAAAAAAAAGTAAATTTTCAGTTATTCATGAATGTAAGAAAGTTTAAAATCAAGAGCTCTTACTGCATCGTTCTTAGTGTCTACTCTTTTCTATCAGACTGTAGGCTTTCTGAAGGCACAACCTAGTTCGTTCACTCATTCAGTCATCAGATATTGATAAATATGTACTATGTGCCAGACCTCAGATACAACAATAAGCCCTCAGTGAGCAGAGAGGTTTGTGTGAGTGAGAGATGTGAATCTGGTGACATCATCACTGAGATGAAGGAAAGGTACTGGGAGCTGTGAGAATGTTGTAATAGGAGGGGGAGGGAGTAAAATCAAGGAGATTGGGGAAGGTTTTCCTGACAGAGTAAGTAATATTTAGGTTGAAGTCTGAAGGATGAGTGGCTTACTCCATTATGGGTGTAGAGGACCAGAGAGGTGACTGCTACGTCTGGAGACCCCATTCCAGTCAGGAATTATAGCATGTGCAAAGACCCTGCGCAGAAAGGAATACAACACTTTGAAGAAAGAGGGCCGCTTAGGTGGAACTGTCGAGAGCGAGAAAGTGCCAGGAAATGAGGATGGAGTGGTACACTGGGGACACTCTGTGAAATACTGTTGTGGCCAGATTCAGAATTTTTATTTTCAAGCAAAGGGAAGCCACTGAATACGCAGGAGTGTGACAGGAGAGACTGGGTTTGGGAAGACTGAACTGTTGTGGAGCATGGTTTGGAAGAGCAAGAGGGGATTCAGACAGAATGGTCACTTTGCTCGTGAAGGAGGACAGGTGACAGATGCCTGGATTGGCCTGGATGCAGTGCACAAGTGTAGAAATCTTCATTTTCCTATCCCGACAGCCTGAAAGCGTGCCTCCCACACAGCTGAACACAGTGTTTATTGAATGAATGCGTCAAATGAATGTCATTAAGGCATTAGATTTATTTTCACATATAAAAATAGAGCCCTTAAGAAGCCCTGATATGCATACACCTGTGGCACCATCTCTGTCCCTGTTGGAGGCTTAGTTACGGATTCTGCTTCCTCTAAAACTGACTGAAAGGCTTAAATGGGCTGTAATAGGAGGGCTTATGTATTTTCTAACTGCCTTGACATTAGTAATCAGAATTTCCACTTAGCAGAAGTGGGATAAAATGATGGGATTAAAAGCGATATTCCATTAATCAATAATGGGTCCTTGAAAATGGCCAATGGGATCCTCACTACTTCTCAGCTTGCCTGGGTCTTATCCACGCCCTAACCAATTTTCTAAAATACTAGAGTGCACCAACTTACAATCACTGACAAGCATTCCAGAATTCAAACAGAAAGCCTATATATATATTATGAAGACACTAATTTATTATTTTTTTCCATAAAGCACTTTAGTGGATACACCAGAACTACTGTTCTCTGGGGAAAAGGGCTTGTTTCCCTTTTTAAAAAACATACCTTTTTCAAATATAAAATGAAATGGTTTAAACACCTCAAAAAGAACATATGAAGCATAAAAACATGACTGATCTCTTTAATTCTTAGTGTGCCTCAATGTATAGAACATATCTTAAAGTAGGTAAAAGACATACACAAAGAGAAGTCAAAACTGGGGGAATCTTCAATATATCAGGTAAGTTTCAACTACAGATAAGGTCTGGAGGTACAATGACAACCTGGTAGCCAGCTTGGAATAAACAGTCCATTACTCATCAAACCCTGACCTCACCACAAGTATTTTGTCTGTTGGTTTACATTAATGTTCCCCCTTGTGTCTCCAATCTCACCTTCCTGATATGTTGAAGGCTAATGTGTATCTTTCTACATCTTTATCTTTGCTCATTGTTCATAAGACACAAAGCCCAAGTATTTCTTTGCTAACCTCCATTTCAAACTATCTTAATTTACCCTTAGCTTAAGTCATAAAAAGTTTTTTGAACTAAGTCAGTACAGGAAAAACATTTTGATCATCAGTTTATTCATTTATTCCATCAGAATATGGAAAATGGTATCATGTAAAAGAAGGGAGAAAGAAAAAAAATAAGAGATTAATAGGACTATAAAGGGCCACTGTATATATATATCATATGTATCCTTAGGTCTCTCTCTTTAGGGAAATCCACAATGGCAGAACAGACACATCAAAAATAAATACCTGGCATACCACTTCCACTGAACTCTGGAAACGGGAAGATTATAGAGCCTTCATTGTACAGGTACTTTAAATAGCCAAGTTCCCTAGTCTGGTTCATTTGTAGTTTGATTTATCTAAATAAAAACTGTGCAAATAAGACTAGGAATCCCTTAGATCTGAAAGCTGGACAGTTAAAGTTTCCACAGCACTTGAGCATTCATTACCCTACATTAGATCAGCTATGTGTAACTGATCTCTAAGATCAGGAGACATTCTAACCTACTTTAAAAATGAAAAAAACAAAAACAAAAACAAAAACAAAAACAAGAGTTCAAAGAAGTCAAGTCCCTTATCTAAATCATTCAGCTGGTCTAGTTGTAAATACAGCACTTAAATCTAGGTTTTCCGATTCGAAGCCCACTATTTTCCCGGGACATCCTATTAGTGTCTAAAGTCAGGTTATAACTGTCAAGTGTAGAGATGACATGGATAAGACTTAAAATTCCAATAACTTGACCAGTCTGTATTAGAAAATGTTTGATTAATGAAGGCCTCTTGAAGTTTGTATTACTTTACAGGCAAATGCCAAAGCAAATTTGAAACAATGAAAACAAGAGAGGCTAGAATAATATAAGGAAGACACACAAATACACTTTTGAGGCAAAGACACATAGTAGCTCTCCAGTAAATTCCTGTTAAAAATAAAAGTAATAGTATTTAAAGGCTAAGGGGTTTAAGATACAGTGCCTAAATGGGATATCAGCATCACATAGGGATGGAATGGATGTTAAAGTGGAGGTATGACAAGTTTTATTGTGCATTTATCTTCAATTACTGGACCCTTAAAAAAAACCAGGAGATTAAAGAATAGGCAAAATTAACCCATGGTAATGGAGGTCTGCATATAATTTCTTTGCAGAAGATAATAAATTGGGAAATGGCACAAGGGAGGCTTCTGGGATGCTGGAAATATTCTATGTCTTGATCCATATATATACGTAAAATTTCAACAAACTATATCATTAAGCTATCTTCAAGATTTGTGTATTTTGTTCTATATGTGGAATACCTCAAAAAAATTTTTAAAGAAAATTATAGTGAAATATAACATAGAAAACCAAGAATTTACAATATGCAAGAAGTTAGAAATAGCACACAAGAAAGTATTATTATGCTCATTAGTAAGAATGCAAACACTGCACTTGAGAAAAGGGGTCCCCGTCAGAATGATGTATAATAAGACAAACGGAGGACACTTGAATCCACTGTTATTACGAGAAAGTTGAAGAGTGTATAATTCTGTCTCCACAATGTTCACAGAAATTTTTCTATGTTGAAGAGAAGTCAAACAAAGGTCAGTAAACTAGAAATTATCTTGAAGATCATCTGCACATTGATTTGGGATAACTGAAACATTAATGCAAAAACTCAGGCAATTTAAATGAAATAGAACCTTCAATTACTAAATTTAAGAGCACCAAATATTGGATCTAATAAAATTAGAAACCAAACAGAGGTTTAAGGAATTATATCCAGAAACTATCATTTCTCAAAAAATAGACTGTTTTAAAGGACTTAAAAGTAATGTGTGTGTGTATGTGTGTGTGTGTGTGTGAGAGAGAGAAGATATATACACACACATACCTATTCCTCTGATCATTCATTGTGGCTTTTAAAGAAATGACATAATCCTTAGCTTTTCCTGTAAATGGAATTGAACTCGCAACATCTGTATCAGTACACTCAATATTTTATGACCGGTATTACCCCAACACTGTCTCATCACCTAGAGCGCACAGGGCTTAAGTTTGCTTTTGTGGTTTATAAAAGCAGAGACAGGAAATTAAAACACAAATTCGGCCAGTTTCTCTTGGGTCCTACAGCTCCACAGCAAGGAGAACCTGTGGAAAGTGTCCACAAGCAGGTGCTCGGATGGGCGGACTTTAGTTACGTGAATACCCAGACACAAACAAAAATGGACTCGAAAAGTCCCTTTTGCCAAGTAAAGTCCTTGCCTCACTGTCTCTACTATGAAGCTCCAGTGTCTGGAATGCAGTCAACATGCAGATCTGTAGTCAAGAGCATTACAAAAAAAAAAAAAAAATTAAAATAAGTGCAGTTAAAATGTTTTGATTTATGACAGCTCATTCTGCAATCTATTGGAAATAGACAAATTCGAGGGCCCGGTTCTGCTTCACCCCTCTGAAATAAAACACGGCAGAAGCTGCCACTTGCATTCATTTTTCTCTTTCATAATAAAACCTTTTGATTTTCCCAAATGTGCTTTGGACCAGCATGAAAAAGTTACAGTCTTCAATTTCACCACAGATAATGCTACTTACAAACAACCTCGAGGACCTTATCTTGGCCTATGACGACCATGCATGCAGCCATGCAAACATGCATTCATGCAACATAGCAGCACACAACACAGTGCAAAACTGGCAAAGAAAACCAAGTGATGGCCATGCTCGTATTCGTTTCAAGGGTCTCCTTACCAAATAGTGAAATCCTATGCCTGACAAGAACTCCAAGTTTGCAGAATAGGCTGAAGACAAAAGAAAAACAAAAGAGAAAGGGGGGAAAAGGGGGAGGGAAGGTAGAAAAGACAGGGAGAAATTAAAATAAAATTAAAAAAAAAGAAGAAAAAAAGAAAAATAAACAGCTGATATATGAGCAGGAAAAAGCAACATGATGTCACGCAGAAAGAATCAATTCTCTGAGCAGAATGTGGAGTAAAGGTATTAAAGAAAGAATCTCTGAGTGCATATCTTTAACAAACATGGTTAAAAAAGCACATATTATAAGTAAAGAAACCAAAAAAAAACTTGAAAGCAAAGCTAATTAATATAAAAGCCATCTATATGAACTCCACAAGAATATAACTACTCAAATACCACAAGGAACACACTTAAATTTTATCTGCCCAAATGTAACCACTGGAATTCTAAAATATTTGTATTGTTGTCATGGACATTATTTAAAACCAGAAGTATGGCACATTGGGCATAAAAGGTTACTTGAAGTTTCAGTATGTTTATCATTTGAACTTTCCTTTTTTCCAACCGTGATCACACCCCTTACAAAGCATCCAGTGAATCTGAACACAGTGAAGGAGAGACAAAATTTGAACAACTGATAAACATTACAGATGGGCTAACTTCAAGGGATCTCAATGCTAAGGCTTGAGTTGAGCTGGTTTCTTATCTCCTCTAGGTCTCTGTGTCCTCCCTGGGGATCAGTAGTGGGAGACTGCAAGGAAGGGTGGCCTGCATTCAGCATTCAGCATGATAGCGCTGATATGCACTAACTCATACATCAGACCCCAGAACCCTGGGCAAGACTTGCTACTGACCTGGCTGGCCACCAGGCCACAGTCTAGTAAGCTCCTTAAAAGTATTTTGGGGAATACCCTTCACTCACTTCTCTGCTACACTCCCTTCTACCCACCCCTCAGGATTCAGCATGGGACAAGTCCACTCCAACAAGCCTTTGCTAATACCCAGGGCTCCTTCTCCCCTGCCAGTCCAAGCTGGAAGGGGAACTCTTTTGCAAATCTCTACCACGATACCTCTCCTTCCGTATTCCAACTGATAGTCCTGTCACATCTACCCACACTCTCCTGAGCTCTGGGGAGAGCACAGGATCTGCATAACCCGAGCTTACCAAACCTCTAGCCTTGATGATCCATTCATACAGTGCTACCCACACCCAGCTTGACTGTTCCAATGACGGAAACAGCTATATTCTGACTGTCCCATTCTGCCTTGCAAAGCTCTCCCATGAACAGCAGTGTGCAGAGGTACACTCGTCAGGATATACACTATGCCATGGGAAAAAAAAAAAAAAATGGAGTCACGCGCTCATGGCAGGATGGGAGAAAGGAGACAGGGAATCACACTGGTGATACTGACCTTCTTTACACGAAGTTTTGGCTACCATTTTTCATTTCAGTAACTATGCCAATAAGGTAAGAATGAAAATTAATTATATAGAGCATTGTATAGCTTTTCCAAGAGAACATTCATTGACAAACGTCTAAGTGAATTTGAGGTCTTGAGAAATCCCCTAGCAGTTCTAAAAGTTTTGAAAACAATGATCTGTTCAAGTAGATATTAGGATTTAAAATGAGACATCAGCCTCCTGAGCTGCATTATTATTCATCTTTGTGCTATACTGTAAGGAAAAAAAAGACAATAAACCTAAAGCAACTTTTTCCAGGTGCCCTCATCCACTGAGCCTTATGCATGCTAACTCAACAAAGGTCTGTCCCCATCTGAAGAGAGTGATGACTTCTTAGAATTGTACACATTTTGGATCTCTACATGTCTACCAACCTATTTTAAGTGATCTCTTTTACTGTTTACTGAGACTCTCTAGGATCAGCATGAAACATTTGGAGATAATGTTGAATTTAGGACACTAGGATCATGTTTTAACCCAATTCATCCAGACCTAGGACATTTTGCTGTGATGGAAAACAGAACTGCTCTGTATCCCATTCTGTTGGATATTGAATGTCTGAGAGTTTGTCTGAGAAAAATGACTTCTTATTGTAGCAACTGCTTCTTAACTTTAGTTGTTCCTAATCAGTGGCCAATGTGCTACCAGAGAGAAATAAAGATATGTAGAAAACCAAGTCCACCCAAAGGACAAATTATATTTTTTTCCTCTCCTGTGCCATCCAGTTTCAGAGTGTAGTTTCTATACTGACTCTAAGGTTTCATTACTGTAAGCTTTAGCCTATAGTTTTCTCCAAAAATATTTTCCATAACGTTGTTATCCCCTTTCTGTATATCCCATCATTACTAACATTCTTAAGAATTTATAATGCATCTACACTTCCTTAGCTTCGATGTCTTGCTTTGTCATTTTGCTTTTCACTTCACTGCTCTACTGAAAAGCAATACCTGCCAGTCAGCAAATCTAATAACACCTTTTCAACCTCCATCCTGAAGAGCTCTCTGCGGTATGTGGCATCATCGACTATTTCAATCTGGGAAAGTCGGAATTCTGTTTTACAGCAATGTATTTCCCCTTTTTCTCTAATTAATCATTCTCAGTGTTCTTCAAGAACCCATTTCTGAAAACCCTTCAGATGGAATAATTCGCCAAGTTTTGGTATTCAGAACTTTTTGCTTCTCTCTCCACTCCCCCTTCATCTGATTTCAGAACTTGGAGCATCACAGGGGTACAATCTCTGAATATGTCATTTCTTGCTTTGGTCTCTCCACCAATACCAAACACTCATTTCCAACCTTTGGCTGGACATCTCCAGCCGAATGACCTGCTACTACTTACTTATATACTTCAGTGATTCCCTAACCAAATTTAACATCTTCTTCTCAAAACCAGTTCTTCTGTCATTACTTTTTGCTGTCACCACCAATATTATTCCAACCACTCAGCATCGAAACTCCAGCACCATGTTGACCTCCTTCTTCCTACCTTCCATAGGACTCATTGCCCTGTCCTGTGATTTTCTCTCACCCATGCTTCCCATATCCAGCCCCACTCCGCATGTGTATCTTCTCTATATTCCCAGACCTTTATGTACATTTTCATTACTCATCACAACTTATTAAGTGGTTAGCTCTACATGTAAGCAGGTACTAGCTGCACTTTGAAGTGCACTGGAGTTAGGAACCGCATTGTTTTATGTGCTTGTTCATCCTCAAACCCAGGACAGCACCTTGCACATGGCAGGCATTCAGAAATACGCACTGAATGAATTAGTGGGTAGAACCACCTATTTGAGGAAGCAGTTCTATCTCGACAGCCTGGACTGCTGTCATGGCCTCCTAGCAAGCTGACTCGTCTCCATCCTGCTTTTGCTGCCAGACTGCCCTATATCTCAGTGGCTTCCTAGGGCTAATGAATTAAGTAAAAAAGACTAAGTGTAAACATTAAAAAGAAAAAAGGAAGAAGATGCCTTATTCTGGCAGTTAATGTCAATTACAGTATTCCATAAGGAATCTACATAATCCACATTGCCCCTAAATTACTATGTTCTACACTCTCTATGCTATTATCTACATGTAGAAAATAGTCCCCCTTCTGAATCTATGACCTACATGTTCTTTAAGATCAATTGTGAATTATCATGGCTTTCCCTTATCTCTAGCCTGCCCATACCCATCCAGTGTGGCCTCACTTTACTTGGAATCCCACAGCACTGCATGGCTTTCTGCTAGAATTATATTTCTATTCACATACCCAGCTATTGCCGGGTACACTCCCAGAGTACAGAGGCCATACCTCACCCTTTTCCACACACATGATCATGTAGTAAATGCTCAATACGTGATGTCTAGTGCCAGAAGTATCTAAATATCCAATGGAAACAACCTGTTCTTAAATGTGCAAGTTAACTGAGACCCACAGAACTATTGCTACACACTACTGTTAAATACAAATTAAAATGATCACTTCAGTGTTCAACCTGTGTATGAAGGCATGACTGCTTATCCATAGTAGCAGGGCCAGTACTTTTTGTTGTGTTTTATCCTTTTTTTTTTTTTTTTTACCTATTTTATTCACTGAAGTAATATTTAACTGAAGTGGTAAGAAATCACACATTTATAAATCTCAGTGATACCATTTTAACATACCAAACAAAAATTTTAGTCGGTTTTTGTTAGTTTGATGGTGATTTGGGTTGTTTTAAAACACATCTCTATGATTATAAAAGTTTTTTCACTTTAAAAACTTTAAAAATATACAAAAGTAATAAGAAAAAATATCTACTATACTACCCCCAATGAAAACAATTATTAAAATCAAGTTTCTTCCCTACCAGTATTTTTCTACATATACAAATATAGGTTTCTAAAAAATCTGGATGCATACTATTTAAATATATATTTTACTTTTTAAATAATCATTTTCCCAGTTTATTACATAATTGCATGCATAATTTTAGTGACTGGACAGCATTTTGCATGTGCCATAATTTATTATTACCTTAATTCATTTTTTCATTCCAAAATTTTTCTGAGGTTAAATCCTATCTACGTTTGGTGCACAGGTGCTGTGATGAAATTAAGCTACTCCTATTAGTGTGTGTCTCAGTCCTGTACGTTGTTATTTTAGATGGATTTCTCTTTTGGAAATGGTAAAGGGAAAAGTAAAATTTGCCAACCCTCTTTCCAGGAGGTGAAGAAAAATTGAAGATGACATTATGGAAAACATTCTGGTACAATGTTAATAAAAAGGGGGTACCTCAGGCCCCCAAACCACATTAACTGAGGCTGGCACAGAATAGCAATGCTCTTCTGATTCATTCTATAAGGGAGAGTTGGCAAAGGAAAATTAGTTACTTCTGAGGTCAGGGAACAGTTCTAAGAATGAAACGTAATGAAGATAAAACATGATATAGGCGAGGGGAAAGAACAGAGTTTGCATACTTGTATTTTTTCCTACATTCTCTGACTGCATTGTCTCTTAGTTTACGTAATTGAGTGACAGCTACATCAACAACAACTCTGGGAACAAAGCTGCTGTTATAAAAGGCAGGGGTGGGGGGGAGTGTGAGGAGACTTTGCAGTTAGGGCTGCAGGATGTTTAAATGTAACTTGATGCCCTGGCATTTTCTAGCTGCTGAGATACTCCCAGTCCCCTGGGGATGGTGAGCCTGTGAAATGCAGAGGGATGGGCCTCTCTCTCCTGGGGAAAGAGGAAAGAAGACCACGCCAAAGGGAGAAGGGGAAGGGGATTCACATCTTGGAAAGTAGCCCCTCACTCCTCTTTTTCGGGTAACAAAGTTGGTGGAAACCAAGTATGCCACTGGATGGATTCTCTGTTTCCTTAACTATAATCGGTTTTACCAACTTCACAGGAAGATCATTATTTAAAGAAGTCTGGGACCATTTTTAACCCTGTGGCAATCTTACATCACATGACATCACAGATCATTAAAGTCAAGTCCAAGGACATCTTGTATTCTGCTTTGTGTAGGTTACTCAATTTATATAAATTTTTTTTCCCAAACACAACCTAAAAGCTTAGTGTCAATTCCAGTGCAATTTGGTAATACAGAAATAGATTTGCTGAGTAATCGAATCTCACGAGTACTAAATTTTGGCAGAATTCTGAAAAATCAGACTTGAAATAGCCAGCAGAATCACAAATCAATCTACGAGGAATACTTAGGTTCAAACAGAAATGAGAAAGCGTGGCTGAGATGCCAGCTTGAGTAGTGTGAGGGGAAATCTTCAGAAAGTACATATTTTTAGGTCATTTTCTTCCACGATTGGTCATTATTTTCAAACAAACATCGGAAAAGATAATTTCTGTAAATGGGATTTTACACTCCAGAAAAATGCCTGTATTTTTCAAATTTTGGCAAAAATAATAGATCTGGATAAATTTTAAAGGAAGTAATGTGAAAAGCACCATTTATCACAAATACTAATCCAGTGATGCCTCTACTTGTGGATTCTGTACTGGTTGCCTTATTCCTTCTATTCAGCATTTTATTTAGCAGCAAAATAGAAGAAAACTCAACATTTAGAACACATGTATTAACTTGCAGAGAGCATCCTCCTCACAGTGTTTGATTCCAAAGGGCCAGGGGTCGGGAAGCTGGGGGGGAGGGAGAGGGCCACTCCGCATGCTCCCAGTTCAAGGTCCCCAGCAGCTCTTTCTCCAATGCAAATACACTTCACTCCACAACAGTCTTTATTTTATGTAGCTGTTTACCTAGTCACCATTTCCTTCTCCTTGTTTGATGCATGTCCTCCAGAACAGAGAGGTCTGCTTGCTGCAGATAAGAAGTATAAACGATGGTTTTTGAAATACTGATCAATTAAAGGGAGAACAACCTGAAAGAAAGGAAAAGAGAACAGATCTACACAGTGGGCTGAGGCCCTGGAGCAGCCAGAGTTCTATCCACACCCAGCAGGGCCCCCAATATCTGTAGCCATGCTAGTCGGCAGGATTTTAGAGCACACCTCTCTTAAATCTCACCCTATCTCCGGTCCCCGTGTGTGCGTGCATATGCACGTGTGCATACGTGAGACAGAACGTGATTATGGGGAACACACCAAATTTTCAACAGTTTGGAATTACTTTCAATATCTTTTCAAAATGAAATATTCTTAGTATTTTCATCTAATGTAGTTCAGTGCCCGATCGGTTCAAAAATAATCAACAACTACCATTTATGGAGTCTCTACTAAGTGTGAGGATTGCAGCTGACATACTGTCATTTCATTTTCCCTAGCAACTTCTCTGTATGGCAAGTGTCATCACCCCTGTTTTATAGGTATTCAACTGAGGTGCAGAAAGTAACTTACTCAAAGTCACGTTGCCCACTTACCTACCTCCACGGTGTTCTTACATGGCCTCTCTCCAGGCCCACTCGCCATTCCTGGATTCTAATGCTGCTGGTCTTTGGCAAATTCCCCCTCTTCACCCTGTATGCTCACACCACAAGGCTTTGCATATGCCATTCCCTATGCCTGAAATGCTCTTCCCACATCCCATAATCCATTCACTCCAACTCCTGCAGACCTCAGCCCAGTGACACTCCCTCAGATAATCCTTCACTGACCTCCTCAACTAGATAAAACCTCCATATTCTCTGTTCTTATAGCATCATTTGCAAAAAACAAAAACAAAACAAAAAACTTTGATTTTGAATTAGTCTCTCTCCATAAGAGTCTATAAGGTATATACAATAGACATTTCTGGGTTGTTCCCATTATTGCCCTCTCCTAGCCTCTATGACCACTCTTTGCTCTGTTTTGTTTACTACTGGATCACCAGCACGTAGGACTTTGTGGGACCTAGTAGATCAATATTGGTTAAAAAATAAATGAAAAAAGTAATAATAACTGGCATTACCGGTATTTAGATTCAAGTCTAACTACATATTTTTCCTACAACGTGGTGTAGCATATTTATATAATAGCAAAATATACATGTTTTGTAATCTTCCTAGAACGTTGTGACATTGCTTGAACTTAGTGACTGGCACATAATAGCTACTCAATAAATATGTGAATGAATGAATCATAGAAGAAATTAAACCACATGAAGCATCTGCAAACAAAATCACTAGGGGTGCTGAGTACATAGTCAGGGCGAAACAAGAATGTATTTTAAATGTATGATTAGAGGCCATGAATACAGCATTTGTAATAATTGGTTATTAGGGGGATTACAATCCAGTAGAATAGATTAACCAGCAATATGTAGCTCAAGACAAACTTGAGATGGTTGATACATATTTTGAGCACTATATTGAGTGATAAGAAAAGACAAGAGAAATCTCCCTTACAGAAAGGGCACAGTGCTGAAAACATATAACAGAAGCCAAATATTAATCAATTGAAATAACGTGCCATTTTGCAAATGATCTACAGTAACCACCAAATGCAAGTACTTTGAAAGTAAATTGACAGAAAATATTAAGTCTTCCAGTTAACTGCAGCATACCATAAACAGGAAAACTTCCCAAGGGCATTCTGTGTCCATGAGAGTAATCCCCGGGATGTAGTCTAACAGCTGACAGAGACTAGGCACATAGTATATGCTGTGTAAGTGAATGAACCCAATGTGGAGAATCTGCAACACTCTGTCTCCTCCCCTTATTAGCTGAAAGAAAACCATGAATGTGCCAAGCAAAAAGCAGATTATTGATAAATTCTTATTAAATGGAATGAATAATAGAAATGGATATAGTTGATATATAAACAGTTTATCCTCTCTGATCCTCAGCTTCCTCATCTGTAAAATGAGGACAGAGGTCCCACAATAAAGATTATACAGTAAAGCTTCTTATAATGTAAAACTTTTAGATTTTATAATTTTAAATGAAAAATGCTTTTCCTCTTTATAAAAGAAATGCTCATAATTTTTTAAATCATAACCACCGTCGCATATTAAGAAGTAGATATTTTTCTTCTATGTCATTTGATAAAAGCCCCAAAAAGGGGAGCTTTGAATTAGGCTCCATATAGATGGAAGTGATTTGAGGATTATGGCAGGAAGAACAGTGAGTTAAAGTATGACCAAGTATCCCGGCAACAAATTTATCCCACATGATTCAAGCAGTTATTTCTGTGCCAGAGAATATTTACTTGCAGAATTCACATTTGTAGACCAGTACACCCTGGAAAGAGGCAAAGACCTATAGAGTACATTTGGTAAACAAACATACTGAAGCAAAAACAAAATGGGACTGTATACTGTACTTTAGCAAAGAACTTGATTTCCTGTTCGTAAGGGAAATGTTCTCCTTTGCTTCTGCTGCCACCATCTGTAGATAGGAAGAGTTGTTTAGGAACATATCTGACTTCAAACATTACAAGATATTCACCCAAAATGCAACAATTAGAACACACTGCTCTATGTGTTATCCCAGTAAACTGAACACAGAAAGGCATCCAAAATATCAAGGCTAACTTCATTCAGCAGGATAATAATTTTTAAAAAGGATTTTAAAAAATACCCAAATCAAAATCAAAAATTTATTGAGGATAGCCCATACATGGGGTTAAGAGCACACACACATGGTGTAGCTTTATGATCTTCTTGACATGTAGGGGACAAATGGAATAGAATAAAGTAAAAATCCCACATCTTCTTTCAGTAAGAAAGAAGCTCACTGGAGTGAGCACAGCCAATATAAACTAAGGAAACAAAATTGGTGACATTTTAACCCTGGCCTCTAATAAAGATAGTTACTTTTTGCTATGACTGAGAGTTACAATATTACTATACCAACTAAAAAGCTGCAGGAAGCCAGCTTGGATGGGAAGGAGGATCACCACCATAATATTAGATTGGAAAATTAACATGCTGCTCAGGAATAAGGAAGTTCACTTATGTCACAAGATAATTTCTATAAGCAAAGCAAAGACACCCAAGTTTTCCCCAGAGTTTAGAAAATGATTTTGAGGTTAAGAACTGTTGACCTCATGCATTTAGCTTGGAAGTGGCCTTCTGCACCTCCTTCATGCATACAGAAGCGGCTTCACGCATATAGAAGAGGTAACAGCAACTATAATAACCAAGATGATATGCAGAACGCACTAGAGAGCAAAAAAATTCAGAATTGGATATAAAGTTTTGGTAAAATTTATAAGCAGAGCTTCCCTATTTTGTTAAGAATCAAACTGACTTGTGCTTGAAAAAGTTCTTTTGTAAATAGAAATAAAAGCAATTTGAGATATATTTCATTAAATCTGAGACATGAGTTTGGGATAATTTTTAGGAAATTTAGATAATATTTTGTAATATCAAATACCAAACAATGCTCTTCCCATGAATAAGTAAAAGAAAATTATGCCTTTTTTATACTCACAGATTTCATTTTTTGTGTTGCTTTTATATCCAATCTCTCTCAAGAATATTACGTAAAATGGCTGAATCCATTTAAGGACTTTCTCATATAAACTATGTCAAGACAGAGTTTTGTACATAGCTAAATATGCCAACATTTCAAGGAATTAAATAGGAAATATCTTTCCTTTTTACACCATTATACATTTTAACGAAAATGCTTATGTGCAAAATCCTGATGGAGAGAATATGATCTAGATGTTAATACAAAAATCAGAAAAAGGCATATGCGTATTCTTACTATGGCCATTAGCCTGAGATGTGTTGCAAAGGCAGAAAATTTAAAGATAAAAGAAGGCATGATAGAAGTTTCCCTTGCAGGGACAATGAAAAATGAAAATCAAAATAAATGTAAACAATCCCAACTCTGCTCCTCTAACAGAGTTCTTGGTCACAGCCATCTGAAAAAGGAACACGTGAAAAAAAACTTAATTTCTTGGGCTCTACACTGACCTAGCCTCACTTTCTCCCCAGCATTGGGTTTAGAAGACCCTCTACCCTGTGGAAAGAAAGAAATACGCTAAGCAGCTGAATTCACAGCCAGGTTCTCACCACTCCCTCTGCACAAACACTGGTTTATTCAGAAACTTAAATACAATGTGGATAAAACCCAAACACATTCGTCTGTCAAATTTCTGTTTCTGTTATCCATGCAGGGTTAAAAAAAAAAAAAGTGTTTTTCTCAATACTCTGATTTTGCTTTCCTTCTCTCTTGACATAAAGAAGACCAAATTTGAGTTGCTACTCATATCAGATACTTTTAAATATGCTGAGAAATTTCAATATTTAGCTATATGCACAAAGGCTTCAAAAATTCACCATGGCCTCATTTTTTTTAATTAAATTTCATTAATTGAGACTAATTTGCTACTTTTCAGGGTAACTCATAAATCATATTTTTTTAAAAAAATCATTGTATGGGCTACAGAAAGATTACGTATTATAAATTACTTTGCACAGTTGGCTTTTGTGAAAAAGATAGTTAAGAAGAAAGCCAAAGGACAGCACTTGGCTACAGATAAAGAGCAGGTTGAGAGAGAAGGAGGCTCTTTAAGAGAACAATACTGAACTGGAAAATCTTTCATCACATTTAGGATACAGGAGACCAGGAACAAGAAAATACCAAAGCTCGAATTTCTATGAACTTTAATCTGACATGCCAAAAATTAAGTCCTAAATCCTAAGAAAACAGTAGCAAAAAGAGCCCTTGGTCAGGATGGGTTTGTGGAGGATATATTTATTGCTAAGGGATCTAGGACTATGGGCCCTGAGAACGAGGATTAAAAAACAAAAATTAAAACAGAAAAAAAAAAGCATGAAAAAGAAAATAAAAAGATAATTACCAGAACACACTTGTTTTTCCAAAGGGGCCATCTTAATCCTTAATCCTTCTATCTTAATACCAACCAGGGGCTGGAAAGTGATCTGACATGAAGCTCAGTACTTAAGAACTCACATTTTAAGTCAATAGTGCTGAGGACAATCATGAAATAAGATATGAGAAGAGGCTGTCTTGAAAATCTGTTCTGAATCTAAGATTTAAAACAAGGAATTCTTGAGGCGCCTGGGTGGCTCAGTCAGTTAAGCATCTGCCTTTGACTCAGGTCATGATCCCAGAGTCCTGGGATTGAGTCCCACATCGGGTTCCCTGCTCAGCTGGGAGTCTGCTTCTCCCTCTCCCTCTGCCCCTCTTTCTGCTCATGTTCTCTCTCTCTCTCTCAAATAAATAAATAAAATCTTTAAAAAGATAAAAAAATAAAACAAGGAATTCTCTTCATACTTCCGTAGCATGGGGTCGCATGGGGAGGAGGTCTTCCGTTTTACTTTAACAGGATAACAAAGTGTCCTCATAGCAGATACTCTAGCATAAATGTGTATCCCTACAAAGGCTAAACTCAAGGCCTTCACATTGCCTAGAAAGTTTGGGGATCCACAGTTCAGTTTTTATCAAGAGCAGGGCCATTAATTTCATAAGGAAAGATTTAACTGTATCTTAAATTCTGATGTCCATATGTGTCTTTCAAAAATAAAAAAATCAATGACAATAAACATTATAAGGAGAAAAGAATGGTATGTTTGATTTTTTTTTTTAAGGTTTCTAAATTTACCCATCCCTAAGAATGTGTTTGCCTACTGACTGTTAGATTCTATTTAGTAATAGGATGGGTAGACAGTGTTTATACTGCCAGGGAACAGACCAAAAACAGCCTGGCAGTCTGTGCTGTTCTAGACCCTGATGTTGTCAACATGAAGAATTACAAACACTGGACTGTTAGTAATAGGACGATGGTACCTACCAAACTCCAGGATATACTGATGGGCTTCATCCACATAGCGAATGAGTTGCTGAAGGAAGCTATAGGCAAATCGTTTCTCAATGGACGGTGTGTCCAATTCCAGGTCCTTGAATCCCCTAGGGCAGCAAAAATGAAATTTGGAAATCAGTTCCTACAAAGACTTTTGGAAGGTACAATTTTGCTTAAAAAGTATATATGGTATATATAAAAATGGAAGATGATCTAATATCCTTGGAGCTAAAGGCAAAAGTGAGATATAATTTATAAGGAATATTTTGTATCTGATATAAAACTCTAGAAAGTAACTATTTTATGCAAAAAAAGTCACCTTTAGAGAAACAGAGCGTCATTTTCACCAGAAATTTGTGCCTAAAAGATGGATGAGATTTAACCTAAGGAGTGAAAAGAACCAATCAGGTGACAAACAGCCAAGGGCGTTAATGTTTCTGATGTGTGTATTTTGAAGATACTAAATAGTAGGTCTAAGGTTTAAATGGATCACTGAATCATTTTCAGCATTAAATCTGTCAGGGATTTAATCAGTCTTAATTGATTAATTTAATCAGTTAATTAATCAGTTAATTAATTGACTAATTTAATCAGTCTTCATAACAAGAACGTGTAATGGTAGGTGTGCTTTTACCTGGATACAGCATAGCCATTGATCTGCAAGAATTTGAGGATGTCCTGTGCTTTTTCCCTATCCTTGGCTTTCTCTTTGGCTGTCAGCGTATCATAGGGTACCAGCAGGGGATGGTTTCCACCTCCTGAGAGCATGCCGAGACAAGAATACAGCACTGCAATTAGAAAATAATCCGAAATGTGATAGAGTGGCATGTGTAACAGGACCACATTACAGAACTTCTAGTATCTTTCTATTATACACGGAGTATATACAAGTCATATAAGGCTCTTGACTCTCCAGTGCCTTTAATGTTCTAATTAATTTAGGAAACCCATTCAAAGAAAGACTGTGCATATGCCTTCTAAGAGGCAATTAAAATACGGACACGCAGGTATTTGTGATATCAAGTTCTGATGACATCTGCAAGCACATGAGAAGGGAGGAGAAGCCGCATTCCCTCTCCATCCAAACGAATTCTGGATGTGGAGTGTGTAAATACACCCCAAAACATGCACAGCTTGAGCCAGTGAAGTTATAAGGCACGTTTCAAGGGATAGGCTTCATTTTCCACCCCCGAGAGAGAGGAAAAAAATGTCTTAAATATGGAATTTTTAGTATGCTTCCCAGATCAAACAATACTTTAGAGACACAAAACCTATACTTAGGCTGCTAAGTTAAAAGCAAATCTCTCTTAAATATCTAATAAGAGTAGCATACATACTTGACTGATTAAAAATTTTGGCAAGTATCTAGGTTTCCAGTTTACCTATTTTAGCGAAAAATACAAAAGAGCATCCTTTTAGATTTAGAAAATATTGAACTTTTTAAAAAACGAATACTGAAAAATGTCTTTATAAAATTACAGATTTTGTAAAAATTTCTGTAAAATTTATAAGAGTTTCAGAACATGCACTGGTAATTCCAGATGTAAAGATCTGATGAGCGGTGTGTCCCAGATGTAAAGTTTATAAAACACGTACGGGAATATATTTTCAACAGGATGCTGAAATTCCTGGAAACCAAGCTGCTAATGGGAATTCCAGAAAAAATACTTAAAAATAAATATTTGATTTGAATTGTGCGGACAACGTAGACCCTATTAGATCAGTGTCCAGTATGATGTCGCCGGGAGCCACTAAAACAATCACAAATAATGAATTTGCCCGACGTGTGAAATAAGCAATCAAAAAGGCAAAGGAGATAATGCCACATTTTCCTGGAGTTTGCTTGGACTGAGCGTTCCATCTACAGAAATGCAATCACGCACTGAGCTTTCTCACCATTAGGTGACACTATACTGTCATAAATGCAAAGGACAGCCTGCAGCTACCAAGCCAACGAACACTAAACACATGAGGGATCCATCAGTTATTTTATAGTCTGGTATTAATAGTATCGAGTATAACGCAATTGTTAGAAGACAATAGAAACCAGCATTCTGTGAACAGCAAGAAGGATATAGGATATATTATTAAGCACACTGAGAACAGATTTGACTTCTACCATAATCAAAGATGTAACAGGATGGTTTATGAAAAAAAAAGTTGTAAATCAAACATCTAATTTAATCATCCTGCAATCATCTATTTTGAACTCCACTATTGCATTTAGTCCTTTATTCCTAGAAAATTATATTATAATATATAATATTAATTATATTAATTTGGCAACCACAGTGATTTGGGAGTCAGATGCCAATACCAGATAATCAAGGAGGGAGAGAAAGAGAGGGTGAGAGAGAAAATAAAAAGCCCAGGATGGGGTGGAAACTAAAGTGTGCAGCTCCTGAACGGATTCTTTTAGATGTCTAGGTGTGTGATTGTGAATTGTAAATGATTGTAAATGTAAATGACTTTGTAAATGACTTTCTGTTTCTAGCTGTCTCCTTGTTCCTGACTTCCTGTACTTCTCTCCTGCTGTTCCTTCCTCCATCCCTCCCTTCCTCCCTTTCTCACACACTCACACACACACACACACACACACACACACACACCACAGGCACCAAGACATAGGGACCATGACTGGCACCTGAGGACACAGGTTGGTGTCAAAGTCCCCAGGGGAGAGAACAAATTTGAGAAAAGACACAAGTTGTTTTTTTCCTAAAGCTGTCCACAGCCTCTAGTCTATTTATCTTCTTTCTAAGACTCATCTCTCTGACTTTTGTTAGTCTCAACAACCAAAAGTCAAGATCCAGTGCTGTATATTCCAACACCTTTCCTCCTGGTCTGCTGTTTTGGTCCTCAACCACTCACTTTCTCCTCCAAAAGGGGAAAGTTATGTGGAGTAAGAAGAATGATTAAAAGTTTTGAGGACTAATATCACCACCTCACCGTTTGGCCTGACACACCCATGCTTGTCTCCCAACCACGCAGTCTGAATCTGGACCAATTCAAGCTGTCCACAGAGGTCTGGGCATCTCACTTACAGGCAGCATGCCTTCAAGAAAACACTGGCTGTGGGACACCTAATGGCTGGCTCAGAAATTGACCAAGCCATAGTGACTGAAACCCTTGGAAAAAAAGAGAACAGATTTTTTTCATGTCATCGGCTCACGTGAAAAATAGGGATTTTGTTTACTAGTCACGTGGACAATGCTCCTTCAAGAATTCCACTAAGCAAAACTCTATGCCACTATGACTCAGCTAGCCATCCATCCATCCATCCATCCATTCATTTATCAAATGTTCATGGAATGATTCTAGAAAAACAGGCCTAGCCCTGAGTCAAATTTTGCAATAGGCAATTGTGGTGTAAGAAATCCTCTCTGTTCATTTCCATGACTGATTCTAATTTGTGCTACTCTGTTTTCTAGTGTTTGGTACGTGGTACCACCCTGCAATATCACAGCTATACTTTTCACCCTGAAATACCCCAGACCTTCAAAACTATCTCCCATATATTTTTACCTATGCCAACAAATAAGAAATAGAGCTTCTTGGTACCTAGAACTACACAGTAAATATTACAAAAGTAACAGAAGTTATGGTCCTGACCTTAAGACAGTTATATTCTCGGTGGGGGGGGGGGGGGGAGTCCATATAGGAAGTAATCAGAGGTGTGCACGTGCATGCACACACACACAAACATGTTTAGAGACCAATACTGAATAAATAACAATGAAAGAGATCATCAGTGTAGGAGGCGCTAAACTGAAGAAATGATTTATGCAAATATTTAGTCATTTTAGTATTTAAGAAAAACAGCAGAAAAGAAAAGCAAAAGCATGTAAGAGGCAAGAACATGACTGGACTGACCGGAAGTAGGAAGGGATGATGTGAGAAAAATATTTAAGTTAGTGATAGAAGTCAGTGAGCAAGTTCTAAGTAATTCACAGAATACCTTGAATGTTAGGACAGGAAACCAGTATCTACAAGCTAAAATGTGCAAGAGAGAGCCATCAGAATTCTGAGACATGAAGAAATGTACACTTGCAGTCAGGTAATTATGGAATTTCCACCTGAAACTGTTACGGGCATATTTGAACTGTTCTAAGAATACAAATGTATAATAAGTTCTCATTCTAAAAAGACTGTTTTATCCATTTCAGAGATTCACAGAGTAGCACTCTGATTGTTTTTTAATCAGGATTTTTAGAAAATATTACCTTTGGATTCCAGTTCCAGTTTCTTTTTCTTTGCCCATATATTATGGTAGTTTTCAGCCATCATTTCTGCCATAGCCTTAAATGAACGAAATATTTAGCAAATAAGTTATAATTTAAGGAGTAGAAATAGAGGACGTTGCTTGCCAATATGTAATATCATAACATACTTTAAATTAATAAATCATAGCATGTCAGTGCTAAAATACCTCTGAAAGATAATTGAACATAACTCTTAGCTGGAATCTAAATCCCAGATAATTCTACCAGCCTGTGAAACCACGCAGTAGTAAATAGCAGAAGTGATTTGATGTGAATGATTCTTGTTATTTGTAATGTTCAAGGACACAGGTTTTATTAATTCAATAATGAAACTTCAAATTAGCTGTGAACTTTAACAAAAAAATCTATTTCTTTACAAGTTCTTATTGTAATCTCCAAAGCTTTAAAAGACAATCCAAACTTTATTAAACAATGAATGCAAAGAACCTAGAGGGACATTCTAGATTCCATGTCTGTCCCAAACCTGGGGAGAGACCAGACACCACAGACAAACCACATTAACCTTTCTGCGGACTTTTGCTTTTTTTTTTTTTTTTTCTTGAGAGAGAGAAAGAGAGAGAGAATGTGTGTGTGAAGGGGCAGGGGCAGAGGGAAAGAATCTCAAGCAGACTCCCACTTGAGTGGGGAGACCAACACAGGGCTCGATCTCACAACCATGAGACCCGAGCTAAATTCAAAAGTTAGACACTTAACAGACTGAGCCACCCAGGTGCCCTTCCATGGCCTTTTGCTTTTTGATAAGATCGTCTCTCAGATTCTCTTTTTCCCTCTTGATTGTCAAGTTAACTATCTCATTTTAAGATATCCATCCATATGGGAGCGTTGGGCAAGCCAAACAATGTAAGATAATTAACATGACCTACGACATAGGGTTTGTCTTTACGTATTTATTTCTCTTGGAATAATACTAACAATACCAATATTGTTGTTTGATCATTATATCAACCTGTCAACTTCTGATCCAAGACAACACATTTTCTTTTACTCAAATCAGCCATTTCAAAGTATGTTCCTTAGGGACAAAGGAGAACAGATACAACTGTGGATGGAACAGGCAGAATGCCACCAGTTTAAAATGACTTAAAATACACATTCTTTAATGAGTAACTGAGGTTACTGGATAAATGACTAAAATACACATTCTTTAATGAGTAACTGGATAAATAACTTAAAATACACATTCTTTAATGAGTAACTGAGGTTACCCTTAAGCAGAGCATTACTAATTCCTTATTTACTCTCTTCTCACACACAACTACTTCATTATAGTAGGATTTTTAAAATAGACATTATCTTTAAGGAAAATAAATTATCTAGAGGAAACATCCTAGAAAAAGTTATATCAACTTTAAAAGCAGTTAAGAAGTTAAGGTCCATAATCTATAAATTCGATAGACCCTTTATATGATCACCACATTCAAATAATTCATGAGGAAAAATACAGGAAGGAAAGTGTTACAGCATGCTTTTTAAAAAATGAACTTTGCAGGATACTTTTTAAAAAAATATTTTATTTATTTATTTGATAGAGAGTGCACAAGCGGGCAGAACAGCAGATGGAAAGGGAGAGAGAGAAGCTGATTCCCCGCTGAGCAGGGAGCCCGATGTGAGGCTCGATCCCAGGACCCCGGGATCATGACCTGAGCTGAAGACAGACGCTTCACCACCTGAGCCACCCAGGCGCCCCTGCAGGGTACTTTTAAAAGTCAGTAATACTTACGTGCAGGTCTCTGGACAGTGTAACATTGCTCATGTCAATGGCTCGGGGGCTATAACCATGTGCAGCATCTACAGAAACCTAAACGATTTAGGTGAAAAAAATGGAGTCTAATTAAAAAACCCAGTGGAGACTTAAGACAAACGTCAGAAATATGGGACAAATAAACTTCCACGTGTAAAGTTTCGTCAGATGAAACCGGCAAGTATCTGTACAAACTTAGTTCACAAACATATCTAGCAAATTAAATCCTGTTTTGGTGTCTGATCATTTCCATTGATGACTGAATAATACATCCCAACATCACAGGGACTGCCAATCCCAAAAGCTAATGATCAGAATTCAAGAAATTGTGCAATGAATCCAAGATTCTGAAACATTACCTTCGTCAAAGGATCCCCGTATTCTTCAGTTTCTTACAGATTTGAATTGGCTGCAATAAAATTTACTCTTCCTCATGCAAACAGTAATTAATTAAAGAGGGCAATATCTACAAATGTCTCAATGGGCCAAATGTTAAGACAAAATACAACCAACTCTTTAATTTTAAAAGTAGTCAGTAGTCAATGATTAACAAAGTTATCCCCCAAAACAAGGAAACTTAATTTCTGAATTTTGGTAATTTCTGAATTTTGGCATTTTTAAAAAATGAAACATCTTTTCATCAACTCTGAGACTTCTCATACTGTCCTGTGGTTTTTTTTTTTTTTTTTTTTTAAGATTTATTTATTTGAAACGTGGGTTGGGGGAAGGGCAGAGGGAGAGGAAGAAGCAGACTCCCTGCTGAGCAGGGAGCCTGATGCGGGACTCGATCCCAGGACCCTGGGGTCATGACCTGAGCAGAAGGCAGACGCTTAACCAACTGAGCCACCCAGGCACCCTACCCCCACTTCCCCCCATCTCAAGGTCTTTAACTTTGATCATACTGGCAAAGCCCAAGTAAAACAATATTTTCATAGATTCCAGCAACTGGGGATCATCTTTGGGAGCCATATTCTGCCTAACACAACATCTATAATCAAATTATTGTTCTGTCCTTGTCATCTCCGAGGGCTGCTGTGTTCCCTACCTTACCTAACATAACCACCCACCTGGCAGGCCGGCCCGGATCCATGGCTATCACCTCTGATTACTCCTCCTCATCCACAATCCTCTATCAGACAGTCACAAAATTCTGTCTTTTCTACTTCAAAAATATGTCCAGGATATATTCACTTCCCTCCATTTCCATTATCTTTGCTCTAATTCAGATATTTACTATTTCTATTTTGTTTCACGGGATGTCTACAGTATCTCCCAAGGAATCGGCCTTTCTGTCTTCAATCTCCTCCTTCTCTAATTCATTCCCCATTCTGTTGTCAGAACTGGATTTTCAAAATGTTTGTTATTCTCCAAATTTTTCCGCTATACAGGAAAAATCTGTGGACATAGGTTGAGCCGTCCTCGTCTTAGTATTCCCTATAGCACCAAGCCATACTTCATCAACTTCACGATGATAAATGATTCCTAATTTCACAGGTACTATGGCAAATGTATGTCTTAAAACTGATAAAAACCAGAATTAGACATGAGCAGTGGATTCACCAGCGTGGTTCTTACCTGACTTGTCTGAGAAATTCGACGAGTGCGGTTATAGAGAGCCATGCTGTCTCCCTCCCGTGTTCTCTCAATCCTCCAACCCCACGCCAGCATGGTTTTTAAAGACTCTTTGATTGGCCAGCGATAAATTTCTTTTTCCTAGGGACAAAAAGAAAGAGGAAAAAAAGGGCGTGGGTATGATGCATCTGAATGAAAATAAAAAATCTGAACTAGACTGCCTCCACTTATGAAGAAAAAAAGATTGACATTGTTTATTTAAAAATGAAAAAGCAAGGTAAAATTTCTGAAAAGCAGAGTGTGAGCTGAGATTTAGTTTGACTAAGACTGCTAAGAGGGATCTCAGCGTGGAGGTTAATTTCCTTTAGTTTCCCCACTTCTGATACTTTAGGTAGAAACTAAAAAGGAGAAACAGTGCCAGATTATATGATACACATGTGAAGGCTTTTCCACCAACTGAATAAACAGACAAGAATAACTCTTCCTCCATAGGCACCAAGCTACAAAGTTCTTTTCACCTCATTTGTCAAGATACTGATTGTTCCTCCTAATAAGTAAAATACATGAAAACTTATAAATAACAATCATTGTAAATATTACTTCATTATCCCTCATCAAGAAACTCTTAAGCATGATAAGAATATTTTCTAAAGTCCTTAAAAATATTGGGGAGGAATAAAAATAAAAAAGGGACAGAAAAATATTAAGGAGAGAATAACCTCCTAATTTACATAATTTACATAAATTACATAATAAAAAATTCAAAATAAATTAAACTGCATATCCAAAAAAAAAAACACCCTCACCTTTTCAGATAATAGTTTATATGGCTTCATTAATGGTTGAACTTTAGATGAGTCTGAATATATTTCTCCATAAATCCATCCATTTGCCAACTTAAAAAAAATCATCAAAATTATTTATATGGATTAGTTTTTGAGAGTGTAGGTATGCATGTGTTTAAGTGTATTTGGTAAAATAAATCTAAAATAAACCAAAGACATTAAGGTTTGAATTCCACCCAGCATAAGTCAATATAAAGATTTCCATCCTAACCAGTATTATTTTTGAGTAATCACTGAGAGCAATTCTTCTCATACAAAGATTAAACACACCCAGTTTTCCTTAAACAGACCCAGGTCTGTGATTCTGTCATAAGCACTTCCCTCAGGAGCAGACTACGGGGTGCATGGCCTCCATTATATTGATTCTGCCACATCTTGGGACTCTCCACCTGAGATGCTCTTTTTTTTTTTTAATGTTTTTTTGAAATGCTCATTTTAAACAGCAAAACTGAATTATTCTGCTTTATATGGAAGCTTCTCTGAATAATGCTACCTGTTTTGTCTGCTCCAGTATTCAGTGATCTCTCAACACGTTTGTTCCACATTATTTTGCCCACATACATATTCTGTATCCATCACCATTTCCCTATCTCCTCTCATATCTGCCTATGGAATCTGAGTAACTGGACTGGAATTGCTCAGGACAGCTTACCCGGACATTTCCTCTCCATCACCACCACCAGCTCAGTACCCAACAGAGTCTTTACATAAAACAGAACTTAAAACAGAACTTAACTCATACTGACTCACCTCATAAGTAAACGAGTGAACAAAGTGAAGGAGCCACATATTTATCAAACCAAAAAGAGGGTTTCTTAGGAGAAGGAGATGGATTGGTTAAGGCAAGAACTGAAATTGAATAGAAAGTCTAGCAGGATGATACGGAGCTGCTGTACAAATACAAACACCTCAGAACCTGTGATCTTTGACCTTCACTCCTCCAACAGAGCATGCTTATCTTAGATTCCTGTGTCCTCAGCTCAATTTCTCTGACAAACCTTCACAGTCATCATCTCTCAAATTTAACCAGGCTCAACATAGTGTCACTACTCAGCCACAAGCTTTCTTTTAGAGAATTTCATGGTAGGTAGGACATGTGTTACTTATCTCATTTGCTTACACTATTTTTTTTTTTTGACAACACAGACATGTCATCTTGCCATGTGATTTATCCTTAGTGACCTGCAGATCTACTTAGTAGTAAGACACACAACAGAGGAGTAGAAGATGTAAACAATCAGTCAATTCGAATCAATAATTTTCAAGGTTTTATCTAATATAAAATTATATATAAAGTCAAAGTTTCTTTAAAAGAGTTCTGATGCAGAGTCACCTTTTCAGATAATAGTTTCTATGGTTTCACTAATGGCTGAACTTTAGATGAGTCGGAATATATTTCTCCATAAATCCATCCATTTGCCATGATTATTACTTGTACTTATGATTTTTACTTTGTACTCCCATAAACACTATGTGTATAGAAACTATATTTATGACTTAATTAATAGAATTTTTATTCCTAAAACTGTGCTTCTAAGAACAAATACATTTTTAAAGATTTATTTACTTATTTGAATGGGGGAAGGGGCAGAGGGAGAGAATTCTCAAGCAGACTCCCCACTGAGCACAGAGACAGACGTGGGGCTTGATCTCACAACCCTGAGATCCTGACCTGAGCTGAAACCAAAAGTCTGTTGCTCAACTAACTGAGCCACCCAGGCACCCCTTTATGAACAAATATCCTTATTCATATGTATATTACACATGTGTTAATGGCAGAACTAACTAAGTACTGTATCAGCAAATCATACTTAAATGTTCTTTCCTAATCTAGATACAGCTTTCACTTTAAAGTAGAAAACTGTCATGGTCAGAAATATCTGAGCAGTGACTCGTCATTAGGCACACTCAGTACTGAGTTAGAATGTGATACTCCGACTTTTACCTTGTCCATTGACCATTTGTCATGAGAATGTTCCGCATATTTGTTAATGAAGTATTCCAACTTCTCAGGAATTGTAATACTATGAGAAAAAGAAAGAAAAAAAACTTGATTTTTATAGGATTTACAGGAAATCATACCAATAATTTACTCACAGCTTATGACTGCATAAATCCCACTCGATGCACAACTGTTAAAAAATTATCTTAACAAGGTATTATTTTTCCATAGTGTAGGAACAGAGTAAAACTCAAGCTGTAATGTTCTGTCTGCTTATCTTATATTAATGCATATATTATTATGGCTCCACATAAGTTATATATGTTAAAAATTATATATAAGTAAAAATAATTAAATTATATTCAAGGATAAGGACAATAGATTATACCAAAAAAAAATTAAAACCTGAATCAAGATACAGTTAGACTCAATGAGCTTAAAGACATACTTCTCTTCTATATTCATTCTTTGAAGTTATTCTCCCTTTTTGACTTGTCTCGTCTACAACAACTATAAGTGGGTAAAAGATGGCTGAAATCTCGTTACATTTTTTAAATGTACTAAAATTTTAAATTGTCCTACAACTAGTGATGTGTTAATGATTTTAAATTTCATGGTCTACATATAACATTCTAACTGTTGTTAATATGGATTATGGTGAAAAGTAACCTACTCATGCTCTGTGATCTTAATAACACTTATTTTTGATTCCTTTCATATTTAATTAATATATGATCTCTTAAACAGATGTTGAGTGCATGCAAGTGATAACCCAGTCTAATGGTAAATATGGGACTTGGGAATATTAGATATATTGATGAATGGACAATTAAATATACAAACACATATATATATAATTCCATTCATTCACACACATAACTTATCACAATTAACATTGAGAACTGAGCTCTAAATAAAACCTAGCATAATGAGATGGTTTACTGTTCTTTTTCAACAATGTTATCAGTCAGTGATTGAACCACAGGACACAGACATACTTAAGAAACGATATATAAAAATCACAAAGATATAGAAATGATTGATATCACTAAGTAAACCTAACCTGGTAAGAATTCCCCGAAGGGGCAAGCCTTGGTAAATGACTACACATGCCCAACAGTTGTTAATTAATTAGATTTAATTAATCAACACCAAGACCATGACATGTTCTGATACTATTTTAAAATCCTGGATTACATTGTATGTTAGCAAACCACACACTTACCCATGTAGGAACTGAGCATGTGATATTCTGATTTACTTACATTGGAAGAGATACAAAGGATCAATCACATAAGCCAAATACTGGGGGGTAGAGTCTTTTCTCACAGGACTGTCATCAAATACCAAACATGCAAATGTAAGGCATTATCCAACTAATGGCATACCACTTGGGTTGAAATTTTGATCTGTTATGGAAGCTAAACCAGCCGGGGGCCGCCCAGAAGCCTAAAAGTTGAACTCCCAAGCAAATTCAGATGCTGTGGACGGCAGCTACCAAGTGACTACCTTGCTAACCACTGATCTTGCGGAGTCACCATGGAATCGATAAGATAATGTAGCATGAAGAGTCAGCTCTCCTCCCCAATGGGAAACCATGGTCCTACTCAAAGACAGTAACAACAAAAATGCTGAGACTCCCAAACACTGGAAGTACTGAGACACCCCACTTGCAAAATGATTTACGCAACTAAGTACGAGTAAGAAGTTTCATAATGTTAAGTAACATTTTATCTGTGGCTAAGGTTGTCACACTGCATTCTAACTATCCGCTCAATTTTCCACCAATATTCTCATTTGATATTCCCTGGAATCTCATGCTTTGCTTTATGATGCTGAACATCAGCTACTACCCTTAGGCTTCACTGAGATGTAGTGATGGTGGAGTGACTTCCCACAGCTCAGAGGACCAGCTTTGCCCTGCGTGCTGGTATCACCCCCAGTCAAAGACGATAGACAGAGGTTGGCTGCAATTATTAATAAACATTTAGGGTACATTTTCAACTAAAAAATAGCTAATATGCTTTCTTGATTCTCGTTATTGTAGATACTACCATGTGGTTACGTACAGAGAATCTGGGTTATGTTGAGTATCCTAGAAGGTACATCTTGTCTACTTCTGATATTTGTATAATCATTATTGTTACTACCATCATTTCGTCAAGTAAAGGGACCCCTATCAAAAGGATACCAATTCAAAGGGGGCATGGATTACAGAAAGTTCACTTTAGTACCTTATTCAATTTCAGACTTCACACATCATTTACAATAAAAATCTGCTGCAATAGAAAGAGTCCATACTTTGAGGTATCAACAGGTTGTGGGTTAAAGTTCCCTTCAGAATCCATTGATGACTGTTTTTCCATCATACTGACATAATTTGACTCCATGTAGTCTGGAGGCAAAGCTCCCGCAACTGCACTCAGGCAAGGCAGAGCCAGTTTGAAAAGTTCTTGTTCGTATTTCTGGGAAGAAATGGAGGACAGAAGAAAACACCAAAACACAAAAAACCTGTATGTTACTATTGAGCACAAGTTGTCAAAATGGTTGCTGTGGCTGGCAAGATGTTTTAAGAGAAAATCAGAATGACCCTAGGCTAACTCAACTCCCTCACAGATTCTTTCTCTAGCAAGTGGAACATTAACGTTTCACAGCTGAAATCCCACCCAACAGGAGAGAGGCTGAAGTCAGATTTACTGCAGTTGCCACTTAAGAAAATCTTTGCCTCTTCAAGAGTTTTTCTCCAAAATTTTATGAAATAAACCTGAGTATTCTAAATGTATAACATGTCTTTACAGCACAATTTCAATCAATGGCGTAATTACAGAATGTTACTACACCATATAATAAAGACTATACTTCAAACACACATAAAGGGACATTCCAGAGAGTAAGAAATTTTGACAGATCTAAACTAAGAATTCTACACTAAGAAAGAAATTCTACAGGGAATATGCACAATCAAAATTTCTGGGAAGTGTTATTTGTATATTGATTACATAAGTGACTAAATTTGTATTTTTAGATTTTTTTAAAAAATTAAAAAATAGTATTTAAAAATTATCTCACTTTAAGTGTTCAGTTTTATTTATTTTTTTTTATTTTTATTTTTTTTAAAGATTTTATTTATTTATTTGAGACAGAGAGAATGAAAGAGACAGAGAGCACATGAGAGGGGGGAGGGTCAGAGGGAGAAGCAGACTCCCTGCCGAGCAGGGAGCCCGATGCGGGACTCGATCCCGGGACTCCAGGATCATGACCTGAGCCGAAGGCAGTCGCC
>NW_023270380.1:7775231-7926588 GCF_011800145.1 Mirounga leonina | reverse complement strand
TCGATCCCGGGACTCCAGGATCATGACCTGAGCCGAAGGCAGTCGCCCAACCAACTGAGCCACCCAGGCGCCCAAGTGTTCAGTTTTAAATTAATGCTGTAAATCCTTCTAAAACTGCCTTTTACGTATTATTTTAAAAGGACCCTCAGTTTACCCAAGGCAATTCAGTGACAAAAAGCATCAAGATGTAGCTTCCAACTGTAATCTCGAGTGAACTTCACTCTATTACACAGCAAACTTCTCGATATCCTGCTCCAGTTGTTTAATAATGTCTATCCGGGAATTCAAACTGATTTTGATTAATAATTTAAGCAGAAGCATACAAAGCAGGCTATTCTGATTTTCCCTGAAGAACTATCCCCACCCCCAGCCTTGTGAAAATATATGAACTATTCTTTATAAATATACCAACTATTACAGAATATTGCATATAGAAAGCAACACGGAGTGGAGTGACTTAAATCTCCATAGCAGCAAAGTGGGAAAAGCCAGTAAGGCCACTGGAATATTACAATTTTATGAGACTGCATATTTTTATATTTGATTATATTTCTTCATGGTTTTTAAGATCCGGATGACTAGGGAGGGTTTGAATCCGGTAAGTCCAAATGCATCAGAAACTCAACCACGTGCATAATTTCCTGAGATGCTTAGCCATTTTAAGTTCTGAAGGTGTTACGATCACAAGGAACATGTTACCATAATGATTATTAAAATTAAATATAAGTTGCATTCTCAATATTTGTTGGACATTGAAAAAAGGAAAAAGAACTACCTTAGTCTTAATAAGTAAAGGTAATATTCCACTAGGAATATTTACAGCTTTTAAATTATTGCATCACACAAAGTCCATAAAATCTTAAATCACCTTTTGAGATAGGGCGTCAAAAATGCCCCAAAACAACTTTCTTGATAAATGAAGCTCTTCTTCAGAGGCAGCTCCAAAGTTCCCCCACCCTCCGGGCAGACAGTAATATTTCCAGCATCTTTCATAATGATTTGTCAGCAGCTATGTGAGAAAACAATTATAAAAGCAATGTGTGAAAGATACCATATTTTATATTTTCCCCTTTCTTCCCATTTGACATTCAAATGCCATGTAATAAGGTCAACTGAAACAGAACTGCTCTATCCCATATGAATTCTTCTGGAGAACACTATTTACCTTTTATACCATGCCTCTTTATAATATAACACTGAGCGCAGTATGAGGACCCCACGCCCAATTTAACACATAAGTGCGCCTTGAACAGCATTCTTTATGAGGTTGGTTATTGATGTATCCCTGAGTCCTGTATTAGTTGCTATCATTTACTCAGTTTTATGAATCGCGATCCTCTGGATATGCACATCTGCACTTAATGAAAGGACTAATGCCAGGGTGACCCAGAGGCACAAGGAAGTATATCTAGGATACAGCACCTGAAATGTACATTCTAAGGGAAATCTACCTCTGAATATTTTTGCTTCCTTTTTGCCAATCCTTAATCACCACACTTTAGGCTTTGCTTCAGAACTTAACATCTCTAAGTAAACTTCCCAAACTACTCTATTTCAGTAATTTCTTTACCTATCTTTTTCTTTGGTGGTTATGGATGCTAAATTTCTTATCTTGCCAAGTGTCTGTGTTCATCTTCAGTTTTCCTCTGTGTACATTTTGTTTGTTTAGGACTAAACTAAGTTTAAAGACAAGGATAGAATCTTCTAATTCTTCTTTAGTTCTTTAGTAATTCATTTTTGATCTTTAACAAATATTCACAACTACTTGCTGAATTAATAAAATTATCGTTATGAATCAACTATAAATTTTTGGACTCTCTTTTCTGTAACTAAGGAGGGAAATAGATAAAAAAGGATTGATGTTATTAAAACAAACTACATCTCTTACTAGAGAAATACTTACACACACACAATTTAGAAATCTCAAATGATGAAATATTAAGATCTAATGTGTTTGGATTAACTTGGAAATATCTACAACCTAAAAGAGTTTATCACATAAAGTAATACCATCTCTTTTTTCAGGTAACTTCCAGCTCATTTGTATGAAGAAAATTTTGTATGGGAAGAGCTCTTCTAGAGGATAAAAACTGTAAAAATGGGATTTTCAGCAAGAATATAATTTACTTTGCATCATTCATTAATCTAAATTTATTAAACCAAAATGAATTTTCAGGGAGAAAGACTGTATTTGCTAAGTATCTAGGGAAGCTTAGAGTAACAGCAGCTCAAAAAACTGACTCATTTATATCTCAGACTTCTTTTTTCCAGCACTGTTACTGGGTGGCCATGAGGAAAAATGAGGTTTACCAGATGACAGTACACAGAGGCTACCCATAAAACAGTCCATTACATGCCTATGACTTCCATGCACAGACCATGCTATTAGATGTATTAAGACACACCGAATATTCTAATCCTAAAACTGGATTGCAATATTAGATGATAGAAAAATATTCTCAAGTCAGTAAGACAGTATGAGACCCATTCATTCATGAATGGAATAATGAAGCTGAACAGAGAAAATGTCAGTGATTCTTCCATACTCGGTGACAAACTGTAACTGCAGAGACAGGTTATCTTTGAACCCTAAGACATAACATTTGGAAACTGCCATGTGATTACCGACTTAGAAAATGGGTGTTTTTGAAAGCCTACTCTTTATCCCCGAAGGTTGCTAATATTTCAGGCCACACCTACTACATGTTTTCTACCCTGAAGAATACCTTGGCTCATGTTTTCTTTGTTGCCCATTTTTCCCATTGATTTCCATTGCCATTCACCTAAGATTGATTTAATCTTAGAACTCCTATGATCTTTTAGGACTTACTGTATTGTGATGTACACATCTCTCAAATTTATATGCCCACTTCCAAGAATTGGGAGAAATTTTCCAGCATTGAAAATCAAGCCTGGTGTTTCTAAGAGCTGTACATACTGTAAGAGGAGAAAAGTCAGAGGACCCAGTAATCATGCAACTACAGACATTTCCTCTACTTACCTTAAGAGGCATCTTTGCATGTTCATTTAATAATGGCACATCAAATACTAATCTTCGGAGTAAGTGCTGCATCATAGAAGGTCTCAACTGGCTGGTGGGACAAAGTTCATTTTAATAATGAAGGGCAATGTCTCTAATCTAAGGAAATAATTCATGAGACTAAATTCTAGCCAAGAACCTGGACCTACACCTCTCTTCAGATGGGGTTAATGAGGTGCCCCCAATTAGCCCACCACTACACAACTGTATAAAAGGCTACATTTCCAACTCCTCTCTATCCCCTAGATCTGAAGCCCACTCCTTTTTTGCTACCGATGTTCCTCTTCTCCCTTCACTTCCCAACCACCCACCACCATAGACCCTACTGTTTCCTGAGCCCCTTGGCTCCAGCAATTACAGTAAGTGCTTCTTCCCTCACTCCACTAGCCAGGAAGGGTCTTCTGTGACTCAATTAGAAGCAAACACAAGAGGGAGTGCTGAAACAGGAGGGAGGGGGAAAAGGCTGAGGCAGAAATCTGGCCAGAGGAGGACGGGAAAGAAAACTCACACACATCTATTGTGTCAGGTCATCCTGAACGCATCACCTCGTTTAAGAAGTAGATAAACTCTGTGAGATAGTGACTTTGGTCTCATTTTACAGAATGTTAGCGTCAGGGGAGTTAGAGACATAACCCTCTCATTTTTCATCTCCTTCAGTCCCATCTGGCTTCTAAACCCACGTAGTTGGCTGTGAGCGAAAACATTTCTTCACCAGTGCACCGCTAGACCACACGCCTTCGCCTGCTCTTGCAATCAGAAGGAAGCCATCACCCCACCCAGGGATGTGAGAAACTGTCACATTAGCTGTCAGAACCCCAACAGGAGAAGGTATGTTCTGGCTTTCAGGGTAAGACCTATAGGAACACTTCTATCTATAGGAAGTGGTTTTCCAGCATGAAGGACATAGCCTTCATGATGGCCACAATAAGGCTTTAATATTATACTGTATCATCTTTTAACTTTAATAAGTCTCTTTTTTCCTTTCTCTTCTGGAAGAGGAGTTAAAATCATCGCACATAGTCAAAAGGGGAGAATCTTCTAATGTTACACAAAAGTGACCAGGGACTCCTCGCACACAGTTCCCCTGCCCACCAATATCCAGAAAACTGGTCCAGCACTCTATCCAATGGCCAAATACCCTAGAGAGTCCTGGAATAAGACTCCTGAACTTGACCAGGAGCAAGGGTGCTCTGATTCCAACCTCGGGTACAGGGGACTACCTAAAATGAATTCCGTTTTTCGGTACGGAAATTTCTTCCAAAATTCCTAACCATCTGTCAAGGGCCCTATCGTAAATTCTCTCTCTCAAAGAAGCAGCAGCTTGATACGGAGTTAGTTCCCCACTTACCCACAAATAGAGAGTAAACAAACTTCTATGGAATCCCGCTGAGCTTTGGTAAGAGAGCAGCCCTTAGAGAGTCTGTACACAGTGTGAAGTAAGGAGTCAATGAGAGAAGCGTGGTGCTCTGTGCCCGCAAAAAGAGGGGCACATCTCGTTAACAAAGGCAGCACGGCTGTGCAAAGGTACCGATTGAGGGCCAAGGCCATGTCTGTAGCACTCAGAGCAGCCTAGAAAGGAATTGTGAGAGTAGAAAGTCATTTGCGTTTGGCAGTAGACAACTCTCAAAGGGATGAATGTGTGGACATGGGATTTCATTCTCTAGAAAATGACAAGTACATGAACAATGGAGATGGACTTCTCGGGTGTGTTTTAAATGTGGCTCGTATGATTTTTTACCACTGGAAACAATCAACTTCCAATTGCTCATAAACAGATAAAAATGAAGTGGTATCTATCGTCCTAGCTCCCTCCTCAAGAAGCCCAAGAGGCTCACATTCTATAATAAGATATCAAGGGGAGGATGGATGTGTGATGAAGACACTAATGATATTTAGGAATGTGAGTTATTTATATTTATATTTTAGCTCATGTCCAGCAGAATCAATAGCCAAAGGCTGATTGTCTTATTATGGTATCAGCTCTCCTGTTTAGGTTCAGAATTTCATGCGAACACACCCAACAAAGGAAAAAGAAATTTCAGTTTATTTTTATGATTCTCCTCTCCTGACTTTCCTGAAAGAGCTATTGTCAACTGAAGATCTGATTTCCTCTGGAATCAAAAAGATCCATTTAATTGAGAATAAAAGGAGGTATTATTATAACTACTGAAATAACATTTAGAGCTTCAGCTTATCCTACAATACTCCGAACAGTAGAATATTTACACCAGTAATGACAGATTCTTGATGCGGGCCACTGGACGTACAGGAGAGATTTCAGCCTTATGTGTGCTTTAAAAAAAAAAGACACCAGGATGACAGTGTAATTGGCCCAACTCAACAATGTCCATTAAACATTCTTAATACTGTAATTGCTTTCACTGAGAAGCATAATTCTTTAGGCCAGTCTGGAGGTTAGAAGGAGCCACTGTGACTTCCCAAACTAGGGTTATATACACTTATTGTCTTCCATAGTACCCGATCAGAATTCTTATCATACTCCTGAGGTGGTAAGTTTTCTCCACTATTCAGTGATTTCCTTAGGACATAGTCTGTTTTATTTTCTGTTTACCCACTGCCTCCCTAAAAATGTAATAGGTACTCAATAAACATTTAGTGACAGTGAATAAGTGAATGAATATATCTATGGAGAATATCACAAGCCAGCGAATGAAGAGTCAAAAGTTGAGGATGTCAACTGTTCAAACCATTACCGTGTCTAAAGAAGCTGCAGCCCGGAGATCTGGCAGAAAGCCAACCTCGAGAAGGTGGAGGAGGAAATCTTGAAACTCAATCCCATAGACCCTGTCAAGGAACAAAACCATGGCTGCCTTGTGATCTGGGCAAAACCCCGCAGACATGTCAGGCTCCACCACATTCCCATCTAAAAGAGAGAAGGTGACATGTCGTTGTTAATGGATAGATTGCAAATGGATAGATTGCTTCTCTCCAGCCTCCTCAAGTTTTAAGTTACCAGTTGAATGGATTTTTGTCCTTCTACTACCCACAAGCAAGTGCTGGGTATTGGCTGAGGAATTATGCCAGTGCAATTTAAATTCAAGGTCATTCAAAATGTGATCTGGGAATCTATTAATCGCGTGTATGATCGAAGACATAGTATTCGGCTAGATAATGAGAAGGAAACAAAAAGGCACCCAAAATCTACATTGTAAAACTAGCAATAAATGCCATAAAAAGTTAAACCGTGACATTTTCCCTGTTTTCAAAAATGAGAGCCTCTTTTAAACACTAATAAAACTCACATATCCCTATGTGATAATCATGGTTCATTTACATATTTATGGCTTAGACAATTGCAAAATGATGAAACAACTCTATGAATTGGTTTGACTTTCAAAGGAAATATGTTTCCTTAAACATAATAGCGTTTAACAATATTTAAAACATATTTGAGAGTCATATTATTTTTCTCTATTAATAGTCAATATTTGATGCCTACATAGATGAGTGAATCTCTTACTAGAATTCCATAGACTCACAGGCTGGGAACCACTGATGTGAGGAATTTGGAGATTATGTACCAATTGAAAATATTGGCAGATTTCGTTCCTGTTTGACCATGTGATAATTATGCCAAATAACATTGCTACTAATGACACACTGTAAAATTCTACAGATAATATCACAGAATCTTTAATATTGATGCAGGACCCAGGGAAAGAGGGTACATGACCACAATCATCCTGAAAAAATAAAGTCACAACTTTTTTGTTTTCCTTCATAATTAAGGAATAGGTTTCTTATCTGAATCGTGAAAATAAACAAGAAACAATATTTTAAGGGTAATTATATTAAAGGCTAATATGAAATAGCTTCCATTCCTTATTAAATTATAATACTCAATATACCTACTACTTTTCTTCCTATAATTAAAATAATGGGAATAATAGCTCTTGTTTGTGTTGTTATCAGGCACTCTGCTAGGAATGTTACAGACACGATCTCGTACAGTTTTCAAAAGCTCACTGTAAGGTTGGTATTCTTAGCTACGTTTAACAGATGACAACCGACCTTCAGGGAAGTTAAGTAACATTCCCAGGGTTGTATACCTAGTAATTGGCAAAGTTAGATTTAAACCAAGGAAAATAGGATTTAAAACCCAACCAAAGCTGATTTAGTCCTTAACGTTAAATCAGTGTGCTATATTTTTCATCAAAAATCTGTATGAAATTCCAGTTTAATTCTCCTAAAAATCACATTATTAGGGAATTTAAGTTTAAAAGATTCTATGATTTTAATATGCAGTTGTGCCGAAGGAAGCGGTAAGCCACCCATTGATCCTAAAATAAGATTTCTGTTTTAAACACTCATTCACACACACATCTCTTTTCAGGCATGTTACAGCTCCATATACCTGGGACTCAAGACTCATCGATTTGCTACAGCTACTGTTTTATCTTCACTGTCTCCTCAACACACTGGAGACTATAAAGTTGAAGAACTGCCTCCTGTCAGACTTCTGGCTCTTGAACTGGAAGGAGGAGGACCAGGTGCACTGGCCTTTCCCTGTAGTACCTGCAAAAATATTCATCTGCCTACAATTAGGGCCTCGGACAGTCTGTCCAAACCTGCCAGGGCCAAGCGCTGCAGGAACAGAACATCGGCTTTTGAAACTGTGTGCTTGCCCTCAGGTTTCTGAACCACTCCTGCTTGCATTATTATTCTGGGGCACACTGTAGTTCTAAAATAGGTAGGATAAAAGATTTTGAGAAAGGTCTCAGCTACCACTAAGGGAGGAAGAGGTAAACTTCACATACTAAATATAGAACATACAACAACAATTATCAGTGATAATCGGTGATGTTTAAAGAACCAGCTGATGTGTCCCTAGAACATATTAAAAAACAACAACAACAAAAAAAAACTACCGATTGAAGTTTTAAAGTTGATTTAAATGCATGTCGTGGCAAAATAAAAACATGCAATTTTCTGTCTGTACTTTCCATAAAAGGAAAGTGGTAAA
This sequence comes from Mirounga leonina, assembly GCF_011800145.1. Classification (NCBI taxonomy): domain Eukaryota; kingdom Metazoa; phylum Chordata; class Mammalia; order Carnivora; family Phocidae; genus Mirounga; species Mirounga leonina. The sequence goes on along the minus strand of NW_023270380.1, from coordinate 7,918,564 downwards.
AGAAATATGTAGAAATTTAACAATAACCAATGGATTGGGTTTTAAAAGTTCACCTTCATCATGACTTTGATAGTTCACCCACCGACACAAAATCCTTTAAATCCTAAACTAGACAATGCAGTGCATATTTACAAAGAAGAACATCACAAAATAATATGATTATAGCACAACTAAGTGGAAGAAGAAAGAGACCAACTTGAAAAATATTAAAGGCTGGTAAAGGCAGGTAAGTGGAGCAAAATTAGGAGACATACAGAGACTTTGGGGAAATTCTGAATGGGTTATCTGCTTCTCTTATCGCCCATGCTCTTGGTTCTTCATTATTCCTAAGTTTACCTCAAAATGTAAAGCTTCTCTATTCCCTAATCTGTGTATCACTGGTATTCTTCTTATCTTTTTCCTGACTGTGTCAATTTTATGGCTCAGAATGTAGGGAAAAGAAAAGACATCTTATTTAAGTAAATGAACACTAAACAAGAAGATCTTGTATGTACACAAAAAAAGAAGAAATTGCCTCAAGTGGAGAAGCCAACAAGCCATGGGACAATTTTTCAGTTGCAGCTTTCCCTCCCATCAGAATGAATGTTCAACTCTTGTGGTTGCTTATGTCACCTGGAAGGAAGGTTTGGGTTTGTGAGCTGGGCGCATATGAAACGTTGCTTTCTCATAATCAGAAGGCTGGCAAGGAGGGGAAGCCGGCTTCAGTTACGCAGCGGTCCCTTCATTCCAGACTTCAGGTAATAACAGCTAATCCTCTCTGGGGCATAACTGATGCAAGAAAATGATCATAACATGCATGTTCTACCTAATCGCATGTTCTTCTAAAATTAGAAGTTTAGGGAAAAATGATATGTGCAACAATATCCAATAAACTACTGAGAAGTGAACACAGCTGAAGCTGGAAAATTAACACTAAAGTGTTAATTTGGAATCTAACTATCCCTTGGGTGTCTTCAATTACGCTCAAATCTTTGTTTCTGTGGGAGGCAGAGTGTGAACCACCACCAGGGGAATGGGCCTCAGGCCTATGCTATCTGCCATTTCTGCTGTAGCTTGGGGTGCTGTAAGGGAGCAGTGTGAGTGTCATTCGAGGCCCTCCAGGCACCCCCACAGCAGAGCATCTGCACGTCACTCACTGCTGTCTAAGCCCTCTGTCATCCCCAACCCAATCTGGGCTGCAGGGTGACGGGCCACTGTTCCTGGCATTTACATGGAGAGCATGTTATAACTTTATTCTCCATGCTTTTGAGTTAATATTAAAAATTAATCGGGGTGCCTGGGTGGCTCAGTCGGTTAAGCATCCATCAGACTCTTGGTTTCAGCTCAGGTCATGATCTCAGGGTCGTGAGATCGAGCCCCAGGTCAGATTTCAGGGTCAGTGAAGAGTCTGCTTGAGATTCTCTCTCTCCCTCTCCCTCTGCTCCTCTCCCCACTCACACTCTCCCCTCCTCTCTAAAATAAATAAGTAAAATAAAATCTTTAAAAGCAAACAAACAAAAAACTAATTGCAAGCAGTTGCTAAACCAAAATGACATAATGAAAAAGGACAATAAACATTTGGTGAAAATGGTAAAAAAATTTTTATTTTTAAAATTTTCTCCTTAGTCTTGAGAAGAGCGCTTCTTTCAACACACAGGGAATCTTTTAATCTCTAAGTCAAAAGCTGTAATTTTGGGGGGGGGAAGCATCATAAGAAAATGGTAATGAAAAATATCCAAAAGGGCAAATAAAAGGATTGCAGTCAAGAAAGAGAAGAATGAGGACCAAAAATAGTAGGAAAGAAATCAGGTAAGACAGGTGAAGTATGTATTTCCTCTTCTCGGGGAAACGGTCAGAAATGTCATGTAAAAAATGATTAAAATTTCAGTGAAAACAGCTATTTAAAAATAAGGAGAACAGAAAATACTTTATAAAAAAGCGGTATCTTTTTTCATTTAGATATAAATGTTTATAAACATGCGCAGACGAATACGGGAATAGAGCATTTCTTAACTCAATCAAAATAATGTACTTCATAGTTCTCTTCTTAAAGAAACTTAAGTCCTGTAACGACGCTGTAGGACACGGTAGGGTATGGGGGTGTGGAGGGGAGGAATGCAGATGCTGATATTATTATTTAAAACTCCTGTCCTGGGTGTTATACAAAAACAATGAATCATGGATAACTACATCAAAAGTAATTACTAACATAACATAATAAAATAAAATTTAAAAAATAAAAAAATAAAAAATAAAACTCCTGTCCTCCAATGCCCCACTGAATTACAAAGAATGGAAGTTGGCTTACCTTTGGCTATCGTTGGCATCTGAAAAGCAATGCTGATTACTCCCACCAAATCTCCCAGCGGAATTAGGGATCTCAAAATGGACCGGATTCTGATGGCTTCCCCCTTACCAGCATGAATCAACTAGGGAAGAAAAATAAAGGAACATTAGAAAATCTTTGTGAGGTGAAAGATGGTGGAGGAGTAGGGGACCCTATTTCAACTGGTCCCCGGAATTGAGCTGGATATCTACCAGACCACTCTGAGCACCCACGAAACCAGCTTGAGATGTAAGAAGATCTGGATCTCTACAAACAGAATATCGCAGGTGGTTGGTTTCGAGGTACAAAGCGGGGAGCCGTGATTCCACGGGCAGATATCAGAAGATAAATGGCAGCAGGAGGGTGCCTGGCCGTGGGGATCCTACACTGCCGGTGAGCAATAGCCTGGCGTGCTCCGGAGGGGGCACAGATTCACAGAGCGGTAGTGGCAGGGAAAGGACTTTAGGGCAGCCCCCAGGGTGGAAACCCGGAGCGGCAGGGTCGTGCCTGCAAACTGCAGCCCCCAGGATGGAAACCAGAGCGGTTGGGTTGCAGGTGCACCAACTGGGAGCGGCTGGCAGTTTTAGAAGCACAAAGGGCAGAGACGTGCTCTGACCTGGAGGCAGGACTGGGAGCGCTGCGGAGGGGCGCACAACCCAGGACGCTGCAGTTTATAGCAGCACGGACAGAAATGGAGACAGTATGGCCTGCAGAGCTCAGTGAAGAACAGACTGCGATCTCTCTGCTCTGAGGCAGAGGGTTGGAAACGGTCTCTTTTGCTCTGACTCGTGGAAGAGACGTGGAAAGCCACCAGGGAAAGCTGCCGGAGAACAAAAGCCCCAAAAACTGATTCCCACAGAGCCCATCCCAGCCACAAGGGCGCAGGGCAACTCCGCCCCAACAGGGTTGCCTGAGTAACAGTGCGGCAGGCCCCTCCTGCAGAAGACAGGCTGGGAAAAAAAGAGGCCAGCAACCCTAAGGTCCCAAGAAAACAGGTGCATCTTGCGTGGGTTCTGTTCAATAATTTGGACTCTATACACATTCCCTCAAACACCCATCAACAGAATGACTAGGAGGAGGAACCCCCAAAATAGAAAAGACTCAGAGATCATGACTTATGCTGCAGATTTACAAATAGATGCAGATATAACCAAGATGTCGGAGATGGAATTCAGGATAGCAATTGTGAAGACAATGGCTAGAATGGAGAAATCAATTAATGGCAACATAGAGTCTCTAAGGGCAGAAATGAAAGCTGAATTGGCAGAACTTAAAAATGCTATCAATGAGATCCAATCCAATCTAGATAATCTAACAGCTAGGGTAACTGAGGCAGAAGAGAGAATAAGTGACCTGGAAGACAATATAATAGATAAAAAGGGAAAAGAGGAGGCCAGGGAAAAACAACTCAGAATCCAGGAAAATAGAATCAGAGAAATAAGTGACACCATGAAGCGTTCCAATGTCAGAATAATTGGAATCCTGGAGCGAGTGGAGAGAGAGAGAGGACTAGAAGATGTATTTGAGCAAATCGTAGCTGAGAACTTCCCTAATCTGGGGAATGAAACAAACATTCGCGTCCTAGAGGCAGAGAGAACCCCTCCCAAGATCAAGGAAAACAGGCCAACACCCCAGCATGTAATAGTAAAACTTGCAAATCGTAGAACCAAGGAAACCATCTTAAGGGCAGTTAGGGGGAAGAGATTCCTTATGTACAGAGGGAGGAACATCAGAATAACGTCAGACCTATCCACAGAGACCTGGCAAGCCAGAAAGGTCCAGCAAGACATAGAAAGGGTACTAAATGAGAAGAACATGCAGCCAAGAATACTTTATCCGGCAAGGCTTTCATTTAGAATGGATGGAGAGATGCAGAGCTCTCACGACTGGCAGAAACTGAAATAATATGTGACCACTAAGCAGGCCCTGTAAGAAATATTAAGGGGGGTTCTATAAAAGGAGAAGGACCCCAAGAGTGATCTACAACAGAAATTTACAGGAACAATCTATAAAAACAACGTCCTCATAGGCAACATGATGACAATTAATTCATATCTTTCAGTAATCATTCTCAACGTGAATGGCCTAAACGCTCCCATAAAACGGCACAGGGTTGCAGATTGGATAAAAAGACAGGACCCATCCATATGCTGTCTACAAGAGACTCATTTTGAACCTAAAGATACATCCAGACTGAAAGTGAAGGGATGGAGATCCATCTTCCCTGCCAGCGGACCTCAAAGGAAAGCTGGGGTAGCCATTCTTATACCAGACAAATTAGATTTTAAACTAAAGTCTGTAATTAGAGACACAGAAGGACACTATATCATTCTTAAAGGGTCTATCCAACAAGAAGATCTAACAATTGTAAATATCTATGCCCCCAACATGGGAGCAGCCATCTGTATAAGCCAACTGTTAACCAAAATAAAGAGTCATATTGATAACAATACGTTAATTGTAGGAGACCTCAATACTCCACTCTCAGCAATGGACAGATCATCTAAGCAGAAAATCAACAAGGAAACAAGAGCTTTGAATGATACACTGGACCGGATGGACCTCATAGATATTTACAGAACATTCCACCCTAAAACAACAGAATACTCATTCTTCTCGAGCTCACGTGGAACTTTGTCCAGAATAGACCACATACTGGGTCACAAATCAGGTCTCAACCGATACCAAAAGATTGAGATTATTCCCTGCATATTCTCAGACCACAATGCTCTAAAAGTGGAACTCAATCACAAGAAAAAATTTGGCAGAAATTCAAACACTTGGAAGGTAAGACCACTCTGCTCAAGAATGTTTGGGTCAACCAGGAAATCAAAGAAGAACTTAAATAATTCATGCAAATCAATGAGAATGAAAACACATTGGTCCAAAACCTATGGGATACTGCAAAGGCGGTCCTAAGAGGGAGATACATAGCCATCCAAGCCTCACTCAAAAAAATAGAAAAATCCCGAATTCACCAACTAACTCTACACCTTAAAGAACTAGAGAAAAAGCAACAAATGATACCTAAGCCACGCATTAGAAGAGAAATAATTAAAATTAGAGCAGAAATCAATGAATGAGAAACCGGAAACACAGTAGATCAGATCAACAAAACTAGAAGCTGGTTCTTTGAAAGAATTAATAAAATCGATAAACCACTGGCCAGACCTATCCAAAAGAAAAGAGAAAGAACCCAAATTAATAAACTTATGAATGAAAGGGGAGAGATCACGACTAACACCAAGGAAATAGAAACAATTATTAGAAATTATTATCAACAACTATATGCCAACAAACTGAGCAATCTGGATGAAATGGAGGCCTTCCTGGAAACCTAAAGCTGCCAAGACTGAGACAGGAAGAAATTGACAACCTGAATAGGCCAATAACCAGTAACGAGATTGAAGCAGTGATCAAAAACCTCCCAAAAAACGGGAGTCCAGGACCTGATGGATTCCCTGGGGAATTCTACCAAACATTCAAAGAAGAAATAATACCTATCCTACTGAAGCTGTTTCAAAAAATAGAAAGCAAAGGAAAACTTCCAAACTCATTCTACGAGGCCAGCATTACCTTAATCCCCAAACCAGGCAAAGACCCCATCCAAAGGAGAATTTCAGACCGATATCCCTGATGAATATGGATTCCAAAATCCTCAACAAAATCCTAGCTAATAGAATCCAACAATACATTGAAAGGATCATCCACCACGACCAAGTGGGATTTATCCCCAGGATGCAAGGGTGTTTCAGCATTCGCAAATCAATCAATGTGATAGAACACATTAATAAAAGGAGGGAGAAGAACCATATGGTCCTCTCAATTGATGCAGAAAAAGCGTTTGACAAAATACAACATCCTTTCCTGATTAAAACTCTCCAGAATATAGGGATAGAGGGAACATTCCTCAAGTTCATAAAATCCATCTATGAAAAACCCACAGCGAATATCATCCTCAATGGGGAAAAGCTGAGAGCCTTTCCCTTAAGATCAGGAACACGTCAAGGATGCCCACTCTTGCCACTGCTGTTCAACATAGTACTAGAAGTCCTAGCAACAGCAATCAGACAACAAAAAGAAATAAAAGGTATTCAAATTGGCAAAGAAGAAGTCAAACTCTCTCTTTTCGCAGACGACATGATACTTTATGTGGAAAACCCAAAAGACTCCACTCCCAAATTACTAGAACTCATCTAGCAATTCAGTAATGTGGCAGGATACAAAATCAATGCACAGAAATCGTTTGCTTTCTTATACACTAACAACGCAACTGTAGAAAGAAAATTAGAGAAATGATTCTATTTACAATAGCACCAAAAACCGTAAGATACCTCGGAATAAACCTAACCAAAGAGGTAGAGAGTCTATACTCTAGGAAGTACAGAACACTCATGAAAGAAATTGAAGATGACACAAAAAGATGGAAAAATATTCCATGCTCATGGATCGGCAGAATAAAGATTGTTAAAATGTCTATGCTACCCAGAGCTATCTATACCTTCAATGCCATCCCGTTCAAAATTCCAATGACATTTTTCAAAGTGCTGGAACAAACAATCCTAAAATTTGTATGGAATCAGAAAAGACCCTGAATCGCCAAGGACTGTTGAAAAAGAAAAACAAAGCTGGGGGCATCACATTGCCCAATTTCAAGCTATATTACAAAGCTGTAATCCCCAAGACAGCATGGTACTGGCACAAAAACAGACATACAGACCAATGGAACAGAATAGAGAAGCCAGATATGGACCCTCAACTCTATGGTCAAATAATCTTTGACAAAGCAGGAAAAAACATGCAATGGAAAAAAGACAGTCTCTTCAACAAATGGTGCTGGGAAAATTGGACAGCCACATGCAGAAGAATGAAACTCGACCATTCTCTAACACCATTCACAAAGATAAACTCAAAGGGGATGAAAGACCTCAATGTGAGACAGGAATCCATCAAAATCCTAGAAAAGAACATAGGCTGTAACCTCTTTGACATCGCCCACAGAAACTTCTTTCAAGATACATCTCCAAAAGCTAGTGAAACAAAAGCAAAAATGAACTTTTGGGACTTCATCAAGATAAAAAGCTTCTGCAAAGCAAAGGAAACAGTCAACAGAACAAAGAGGCAACCCACAGCATGGGAGAAGATATTTGCAAATGACACTACAGATAAAGGGCTGGTATCCAAGATCTATAAAGAACTTCTCAAACTCAACACCCAAAAAACAAATAATCAAGTCAAAATTGGGCATAAGTTATGAAAAGACACTTCTCTGAAGAAGACATACAAATGGCTAACAGACACATGAAAAAATGTTCATCATCATTAGCCATCAGGGAAATCCAAATCAAAACCACACTGAGATACCACCTTACACCAGTCAGAATGGCAAAATGGACAGGGAAAGACACAACAAATGTTGGAGAGGTTGTGGAGAAAGGGGAACCCTCTTACACTGTTGGTGGGAATGCAAGTTGGTACAGCCACTTTGGAAAACAGTGTGGAGGGTCCTCAAAAATTTAAAAATAGAGCTACCCTATGACCCAGCAATTGCACTCCTGCGTATTTACCCCAAAGACACAGATGTAGTGAAGAGAAGGGCCATATTCACCCCAATGTTCATAGCAGCAATGTCCGTAATTGCCAAACTGTGGAAAGAGCCAAGATGCCCTTCAACAGATGAATGGATAAAGAAGATGTGGTCCATATATACAATGGATATTACTCAGCCATCAGAAAAGATGAATACCCAACTTTTACATCAACATGGATGAGACTGGAGGAGATTATGCTAAATGAAATAAGTCAAGCAGAGAAAGTCATTTATCATATGGTTTCACTTATTTGTGGAACATAAGGAATAACATGGAGGATATTAGGAGAAGAAAGGGAAAAATGGGGGGGGGGATTGGAGGGAGAGATGAACCATGAGAGACTATGGACTCTGAGAAACAAACAGGGTTTTAGAGGGGGGGGAGGGATTGGTTAGCCCGGTGATGGGTATTAAGGAGGGCACGTACTGCATGGAGCACTGGGTGTTATACGAAAACAATGAATCGTGGATCACCACATCAAAAACCAATGATGTATTGTATGGTGACTAACATAACATAATAAAATTATAAAAAAAAAAGAAAGAAAGAAAATCTTTGTGAAATCAATGTTATAATTCCACCCAGAAAATCTCAAGTATGGGAATCCAAGTCTAAAATATTTTTCTGTTCATGATACCTATAAAGTTAGACCTCTTGCAGAAATGGTTCTTTCAGGCTTACATTTCAGACAGATATCTACTTGCCCCAGTTTTACTGACATCAGCATATGTCGATTTATGTATTACAAAGAAAAAAATTATCTTTAGACCCAGAATATATAGTAATATTTACGACTGATTTAGCCTCTTTTTTGCTTGGGGTTGAAAATGTAATTGCATATCCATCTCTATTTCACACGGATTTCTCCCAAGGAAGGGTGTATAATGTGTGTGTGTGGGGGGGAGGATGGTGAATAGGAACCGTAACAGGTTTTTCAGACCGTCACTGGCTAACCAAGCACCTGTGAAGATCGTGACTCTGACCCGTCAAGAATCTCAGCCAGGCTGTGGAGCAGACTGCAGGCTTCCAGAGCCCAGGTGGGCATCTGCTTCCTTCTCCATGAGGTGAGAAACACAAGGATAATTTCTCACACACAGGAGGTCCTCAACCAATAGTTACAGAAGATGAGTAAACATAGAAGTGCACAGTTAGTCCCTTATTGAATCACTTGTTTTTTTTCCTCCCACTGATAGAATAAAAAACTATTTATTAGCTAATTTCTTGGTTCTTTTGATCTCACTTGAATGGAGAAAGAATGAATGCTGTGAGCATAAACTTTTTTGTCTGCAATCACCTCCAGCATACAAATTTTTGATAATCTACTCCCATTTCCCAGGATGAAAATCTCATTAGTGGCAAGTTACTAAGCTTTTACAAAAATCTGGCTCTAGGTTTGCTAACATTCTGACATTTCTCCATGCTGTGATTCCTCCCTGTTCACAATGAAAGGTTATATAAGAAAACATGGAGGTTTTATCCTACAGCTGTGAGAGAAAGGGACACCCCCCCCCCAAAAAAAAGAAAAGAAAACACAACACAAAAACAAACACACAAAACCTCCATAGATGGTAAGGGCAGGGAGAAAGATGTGCTCTGGAAGCAAAGGACCCTTTGGCTTCACACTCAGACCCGTTTAGAAGCATATTTGCTTTCTACCCCAGCACCACTCACTGTGTTTCAATCTCCCTGTTGTTTCCCGTGTCCAGCTCACGAGGCCGCTTTTAGGAGCCCTAACTAGCATTTTTAAAATGAATATAATAGAATGAAACAGATCAGGATAAAATAAAGTAAAAATTATCCGAATGCATTACAGAGTAAAAGGAAGTACCGTTCCATGAAACTTAATTTCTTCCTGATCGAAACGTGGAAAATGCCAACCCATCGATTCTGAAGAGCTGCTTCAGAATCGTAACTGCCCCCACCCCCACTGCCCCTCAACCAGTGACACGAAATGGTGTACTCCAAGAAAACGACTCTTGACAGAAGGGGTTGCTCCCTGCATGCACTAAATGAGGAGAGGAAATTTATAGGAAAAATGTGTTCTTCTTAAAGTGCTGAGTTTTAGAGATACCCGAGCAACATGGCTATTCTATTAATGACTTGTCCTGAAATCTCATTACTAATTTTTACAACCAAGACATTTCCAACTACATAAACACTTGCTCAGCAATTAGGCTACAGCTATTACTTTTAATGGTGCGTGGAGATTATTGGTTTTGGATGCTGTTATCATCTTCGCCAGCTATGGATTTCTTCACATAGATGGATAAGCCAGGACTGCCGCTCTCGGTCGGCAAAGCACTTACGTGCATTTCAGGAGCACAGCGTCCTAAGAGGTCGATCAAAGCTGCATAAAAGGTCATGATGGCGTTCCCCATGTGGATAGTGTCATCCTCCTCCTCTTCTGTGTCACTTTCATAGATTTTTTTCAAAAGAAACAGAGAGCAAAGCAAACAGGATAATAAAGTGACATTTCAGATTTGTTACATACTTCTCGGAGGAAAGGGACCCCTAGGATAGTTCATTCTGCCTCTTCTGCTACTTTTCATGGATGTGATTAATTTGCACCTTGACATTTTTAAAGGAAAATGACTTTAAAGACCAGACACCAAGAACGCATTTGTGGGAAATTTGATAATAAGAGTCCTTCAAAAGGGAAAAAAGAGGAATTGCTAATTTGATGGATTCTGCTTATTTCTAGGGGCAGGCAAGCTTTGTTTTAACAAAGAGAATAACTAATGAAAAGACTTGATAAGTTTAAACTACTTTTGTAAATAGCATACACTTAGAGAAAGGGTAACAAAGATCTGTCCTGTAAGATAACACAGGTAAGGCACCCAGGACAGTGCTTTGCCCAGAGAAAGTACTTCAGAAATGTGATATCTTTTACTTACCTATCTCTTTACCATCTACTCTACCTCACCCACCCGCTCCCAAATAATCCAACATGTCTCCCTCCCCACCTCTGTGAGAAAACATAAAGGTTCCATTATCTTGCTGATAAGAGACAAATCTAGATGGCCTTGGAAGATCCCATCATTTTTCCACTTTTCTTAGTTCAGCTGGGCTCAGCAGTCTGCAGGGTGACAGCGAGGCCTTGTTGAAAACATCATCCCGGCATGCAACACTGCTCCCAGGGCCCTCGTGTGCACACCCACTGCTGTAGTACCAGGCCAGAGACCCCTTGATGTATTTTCCACTACTTAGAGAAACTGAGGGCCCCCTAGTCCCTCTATGGCTAATTGACAAACATGTAAGAAGGCCTTGGAGGACCTCCCAGTCTGAAACCATCTTGGTCTTGGCATGGACAGAACACGTAAGCACAGTCTATGTATGGAAGAATGACCGTTTGCAGAACTGCTCTGCTTGGAAATTTGCCTCCAGTAAGCCCTATATTCTGTCTTTACCAGTGGTATTAATAGGACATTACCTCCACAGATAAAAACTGAGAAGTGACACGCCGGGATTGACTTATGCCTACTGCTGGAATCAAGTATTAGTAATGTATACCATGGACAAATGTAAGGTAGTTACTGCCTGCCCTATCTGCCATGATACCTTAACCAAGCATTTTACTTCTCAGAATGACAATATCCCCTTTTCTGGACTTTAACACCATACTAGTTTAGTTAAGCCCCCCATTCTCTTGCTAAGGTCTTACTTTCTTACTATTATCTTGAAAATTCATTCCAGCTAGCTTCCCACTAAACCCTACTACAATTTCAGAGGCTCACCTGCCATCATTTCTAATAACTCACTTTGCCATAGCCTCCTGGAAAAATTCACAAAATACATCTCCTCCTATAACCTAAACTTCTCCCTGCTAAATTCTTAGTTTTCTTCCTTAGTTTTCTCTTTTCCATTCAACCTACTCCCACAGCAAATTCCATCCATTCTTCCAGGTCTAATTCATTTTATTTTCAAGGGCAGAAATCATGAGCACCAGAAAATTATATTGCAATTGACAGAATGCAAATCATGTTTTATAAAATTTCAAGTCAAGCAATATGATTTACTCTTAAATAAAAGTGTGTGTATTAGACTTACAGTGTTTTACTGGACCCACTAGTTGGTGAGGGACCATCTCGAGAAGGATCCTCGGCTATTTTTATGGCTTCTTCCATGGCTGCGAGCAGACCATTCCCACCTTCACCTCTCAAAGCAGGACCGAAACACTCGGGCCTCCGGATGAGCAACCTCACCACGACGTTAGCGTTCTCTTCCACGCTCTCCCCTAAAATCAAACAAGGAACAAGAGTAAATAAACACTGGTTATGTGAACGTTCTGAGCAAATAAATGTTACACTAATTCATTTATATTTAAAGAAAAATAACTAAAACCAAAGAACATAGTTACTAATAAAGCTAAAATTCAATTCAAATCACTAGCTTTATGTACACAAGACATAGTAAGTTTCTTCTTTTATACTTAAAATTTTCAAAGTAAAGCATTATAGAGGCATAAAGTATTCATTTTTGCTAATACTTTAAAGGAAATGAAGCCATAAGCGCACCTATTATTAGAACCCAACTATAAAAGTCTGTAAGAATTTGTAACTGCCTAAAATTTTTAATTTAATAATAAAGGCAAAGCATCACTATTGAAATACTAGAAATTAAATTATTACTGTGGAAAAAAAGTACTGATTACAAAATATTCAATTTCTTTACTAATATTTACTTCCTTCATGAAAATGCTGGGATATACCATTTTTGATATATCTATTTTTATGCAGTTTTAATCATGACCAAAAAAGACCCCAAGCAATCAGTCCTACCATTACAGAAGACAGCAAATCTGAGAAAGTCAAGGTATCTCTCTCCTTCAACTGGATTCCATCCAATGTCCGGATAACCCTTAGACACCAACATCTGGCAGCTCTGCAGTCCACAACCAGCCAAATATCGAACTACCTACAAAAAAGATGATAAGCAAAAGCATTATCTTGTGGGTAAGGAGTCATTAGATGCTAACACTACACATGATAAGTGATATCCTCAAATGTTTGTTTAAAATGCATGTGGTTCTGCAAGTTCTTTTTAATCCCATGAGAATCCACATGGACTCCCTGCAGTAAAACCTTAGAGTTAAGAAATATTTAAAAATCATAACAGAGTGCTATCGTAATAAAAATATTTATGAATCAACTCTGTGAAAGAAAAATATTCCTAAGTTTCATATTATTTAATTTGAAACTTTTATCTATAAATGTCATGATATTTGGGGTGCCTGTCTGGCTCCATCAGGAAATCATACGGCTCTTGATCTCAAAGTCATGAGATCAAACCCCATATTCGGTGTAGAGCTTACATAAAAACAAAAACAAAACACACAATATAAACGTCACTGGTATTTGATAAACTTCGAAAATGTCAGAACACCTCTGACCCAGTGTAAACCCGGATTCCATCTGAGGTATTGAAAGACCCATCTGAGATACAGTGATATTCCATTTGGAATTTACTTCCAAAACGATATTATCAAATTAATGCAGGGGGGTATATATTTGAGAAAACACATAGAGAAATAGAAAAAACTAAGCTTAGATTCAAATATCCTTGGATTCAAATCCATCCTGCATTACTTACTGGCTCATTCCGTGCCATGATTTCATGGTCTATAAAATTTGGGACAGTATTAAGTATCTTTCAGTATCATTGAATTTAACACATAAAGTTTTCTGCTTATCTTTGCCTTTTAAATTATTGTTTTATATGAATGCTCATCCTTTACAGTATTTCATAACTGATCCAGTTTTAAAAGAAATCCCTAAGTTATTATCAATGGTAGATTGTCAGACAAGCAACTTATCAAGCAAGTTACACCTAGCTCAAGCTAAAGCAGCTTTAAAACTTACTTAACACAGCTAAAAATATTTTGTGTCAACTTTAAGTATAATTTATGTACAATAAATGCATCTATTTAAAGTATAAATTCAAGGCGCCTGGGTGGTTCAGTCTTAGGTTAAGCATCGGACTCTTGATTTCGGCTCAGGTCATGATCCCAGGGTCACGAGACTGAGCCCCACAAAGGGCTCTGCACTGAGTGTGGAGCCTGCTTAAGATTTTCTCTCTCTCCCTCTCCCTCTGCCCCTCCTCCCCACCCTGCTTGCGCATGCACATGAACACTCTCTCTCTAAAAAGGAAATAAAAAATTAAAATATAAATTCAGTGAGCTTTGAGAGATTTATACTTCTGTAAAAGCATACCCCAGTCAAGATGCAGAACATTTCCATCACTCCTCAGGCCCCATCCATCCCTCCCTGCATGCGAAGGCCTTAACAAACTTCTTTGTAACACTACAGATTAGCTTGTGTATTCTAAAACATTTATATATGCAATCATCCAGTATGTTTCCTTTTATGCCTGGCTTCTTTCAGTCAGAATACTGATTTTGAGATTCATTTACATTGTAGCACATATCAGTACTTCCTTCCTTCTTACTGCATAATAACAGCATTCCACAGCACATGGAAATAGTCCACATTTCCTTATCCATTCATCAGTTGATAGACATTTGAACTGTCCCCAGTTTTTGGCTAAGATGAATAACGTTGTTACCAACATTCATGTACACACATTCCTATTTCAATTGAGTAAGTATCTACAAGTAGGAAAGCTAGGTATATGTTTATGACAGATATATGTTAAGAAACTTATTTGTTAAGTTAGGGGCGCCTGGGTGGCTCAGCTTATGGTTAAGTGTCTGACTCTTAATCTTGGCTCAGGTCATGATCCCAGGGTTGTGAAATCAAGCCCTGCCTGCATCAGGCTCTGCACTGAGCATGGAGTCTGCTTAAGATTCTCTATCTCCTCTCCCTCTGCCCCTCCCCCACCACACTCCCTCTCGGGGGGAGAGTGGGCAGGGGGGATTTAAGTTAAATTTGTTAAGAAACTGCCAACCCGCTTTGCAAAATGACTCTACCATTTTTCATCTCAACAGCAATAGATGAAAGTTTCCATTGCTCCACACCCTCCAAAATGTTTGGTATCATCAACTTTTTAAATATCAGCCATATTTCAGTGTGTAGATTAAAAGATTTTAAAATATATATGAAAGAAAATGCTCCTAAGGGTTAGTTGAAGATGCAAAGCTTTGTGATCCTATCCTGGCAAGTCAGAAGTGTTTGGGAAAGAGTTCACTTTTTCATGCATTCAACAACTGTGCAATGATGATTTATCCAATGCCAGTGTTGTTCTCGAAGACTGGAACAAAGTAGTGAACAATAGAAAAAAAACATGCCCTGAACTCATTGGCCTTATGTTATGATAGGGAGCAGATTTTTAAAAATACTCAAATGTGTATTTTATATAAATAACATGGAAATGTGTATTTCTGTATATAATATACAAATATATTTTTTCTACTGTTGGAAAATAAAGCAGCAAAGAAGACAAGACAGGAAATAGAGAAGAAGTTTCAATTTTAAATGGCAGGGACATGAAGAGCTAACAAAAAGGTGACTTGGATCAATGCCTGGAAGGACATCAGGAAACGAGCCATAAAGACATCTGGCAGAAGAATATTGCAGATGGAGGGAAGAGCAAGCACAAAGTCCCTGAGGCAGGAGCATACCTGGCAAGTTCCCACAAGAGCAAGGGGACCAGTGTGGTTGGAGCAAATAGAAAAGATCAGGAGAACGGCAGGCAATAAGAGGGATACGTGAAATCAGATGGGTTAGAAGCCATCACGATGCCTTTAGCTTTTACTTGAAGTGAGATGGGAAGTCTCTGGAAGAGTTGTGGACACAGGATTAATCCGCTCTTTTTAAGAGGCTCATACTGGCTGCTAAGTAGGGGAGCCAGGAAGGATCAGGAAGACCACTTAGAAAGTAATCACAATGACAACGCAGGGGAAATTTATCTATGTTCCAGCAAACATGTATGCAGCCTCAAGTGCTCAGTTAGAGCACAGGGTCTTAGTATGTCAGTGATGCCTTGCATTGGAATATACGTCTACACAATACAAAATGTATTTTGAAATGTTAAAACAACCTCTGAAATAATTGAAACTGTATGACTAAAGCAAAAGTAACAACAAATACCATGAAAGGACAGAAGCCCACAGGATAGAAACTTCCCTTTCCAGAGAAAAATGTATGTGATCAGAGGAAACACTTGATCTCAACTTTCTTGTTCTTGGTAATTTACAATTATATGTTCTATGTAATATATGTAACATGTTTATAATATACTATATAATTGTGTCAATATGATTATAACTCTATTATGGTTATACTTCAGTAATCTTGAGAAACAACTAGCATAACTCACACAAACACAAGGGGCGAGGATGTTGCTTACCTTTTCCAAATCTGGCTCACGCAGAGCTAAGGCCAGTTCATTATTATCCATCACTGAGGCGGCTGCCACATCCAGTGGTGTTGAACCTCTCATAGCTGGTGAGGCTGTTAATTCAAATGAAGATGAGACAAAACCTGGATTGTGCTACAACTACGAATTCCATATAAAAACACACTGTCCCTTAAAATTTCATTTCTAAATACAACACATACTGCGTTAATCTAAAATTACTTTGCATTAAAGTTTAAAATTTAACATAGTATGTATATTCTTTTTATCTTAAAGATTAAATAAAAGCCGTAATTTACTTACCAAGACCAACACTGCTGTTCTCCAATAAATAGCTGAGATGATCAAACATAGCTTTTTGATTCTGCCTACTTATACGACAGAAGTAACAAAGGAAACGGCAACAGTTGGCCACCATCTTGGGAAAAGTGATTTCCTACATAAAGAGCATTTAGTTAGCTGTGAGAGCAAATGGTCTTCAGAAAATTGAGTTCAGAAGTTGAGGTCCAATCACATTGTCAATCCATGTGGGCCCATGTCTGCCAAGTTTCAGATTTATCTAAAGACTTCAAATTGTCTAGACTTCAACTCACCTACTCCTCGAGCCACTGAAAATCAAAGCCAACACTAATTTAGAAACCTCATTACCATCAAGGGGGTGATCTGGAACTAATCCACAGCCCTAAATCTATAGGTGGCATAAACCCGACTTAGCAATCAGGCAGACTCGGTTGTGATTCCTGACTAACACTATGAGCTGTGCTTCCTTAGGAGACTATTTAGTCTCATTGAATCAGTTCTGTAAAAGTGGAATAAAAAGGATAATAATACTTAATTTAGGTAAGAGAGGAAAAGTTCAATGAGACCTTTTGTGAAAAATACCCTATTTCCTCCTTGAAACCATATTAGGGCATTCCTACCATAATTGTTGTTGTTTTTAAGATTCTAGGAGTCACACCTTCCCTGATTTGCACATGATTCATCTGCTACGATGAACACCCTGACCAGAAGGCCTGCATGCTAGACCCCATGAAATACATCTCCCTTAAGCGCCTAATCTTGTTCTAGTATACCCCAGATAATCCCTGGAGTCTCTCCTTAACAGAATATTTTATAAATATCTTTGAGTCTGTTTAACTGGTGAACTGAACATGAGAAATATGAACTGTTCCCTATTTTGAAAAATACATCTTAAAATTTCAAAAAATAGTGCAATATATTTTATAAATCATAGATCATAAAATTATACTGATTCATATGAAATTGTTATATTACTGTATTCACTTGGTCTTGAAGGTTTGAAAGTTTGAAAGGTTTCACTTCATCTTAACTTTGAATCACTTAAAAAATTCACTTTATAGTCTTAGAACAAATACTCCAGGACATCATCTTCAAATTTTGGCCTGGATCAGCAATTTAGCAGAACCAACTGCCATCTAAATCAAGGGGAATGTCTGGGTCTGAAAAACATGTTTGTGTTTTGGACTTTCAATGTGATGGGCATAACTTTATAATTAAAAATTTTAAAAACAGTAAAGTATTAACATTTAAAGTTTCTAACTAACCACTAAATAGGAAAAGTTTAGGAGGCCGCAAATTACACAGCGTAAGAGAGAAATTGTTATCAATATCAAAGGAAAAAATAACTAGTAGCATATCTAATTCTCAATCTATAAGGTTTGCTGTGTTTTGTTTTGTTTTTGCAAAAGGTGTTCTTTAAAAAACAGTCCTCCTGGGGCGCCTGGGTGGCTCAGTTGGTTAAGCGACTGCTTTCGGCTCAGGTCATGATCCTGGAGTCCCGAGATCGAGTCCCGCATCGGGCTCCCTGCTCAGCAGGGAGCCTGCTTCTCCCTCTGACTCTCCCCCTCTCCTGTGCTCTCTCTCTCTCATTCTCTCTGTCTCAAATAAATAAATAAAATCTTTAAAAAAAATAAAAAAAAATAAAAAACAGTCCTCCTAAGAGGATTTAAGAAACCCTCATTAAGAATATGCAGTGTATGTACTCTGGGAGTTACATTCATTGGCATTTTAATAATCAAGGGTTATCCTTTACCTTGGACTCTCCACCTCCAAGGACATTCACCATGACCTCCATCACTGTCTCGTGCATCCCAAGTGCCCTCATGAGATTAGGGTGCTGGTAAAAAACTTTATTATTCATGATATCCCTAGAAAGGACAATATAGGTTTGGGGGGTGAGAAGCACAGAGGGCAGAGGAAAATTTTAAGTAAAAATTTATCTGAGATCCTGATAACTATTTTGGAAATAATTACTGGCATGAACAGAAAAGTAAGCGCAATCATGATGAAAGTTAATAAAAGCAAAAGTTAATAAGCACAACTAATTGAGTTTCCCTCAAAAAATACTGACAGCCTCTCAAAAATAGTATACAAGTTATCTACTCTTTTCAGATACAAGAAATGTACTAAATATGTAAACATTCATCTATATGAAATATATTTTTGGACACTTATCATTCCTAATTTTATGTATATCCAAATCTGTTCATTCTTCTTTAGTGCAGAAATATGAATCACTGTTATACCATGTTCTATGAAAATTCCTATATAAATTATTGATATACAAGTATCTGCTTTTCATGTAGGATACTTTCAGTACTACTTTCAGTATTTGTATGTTTAATAACAGTAGTGTTATTTCTTACTACATTTGTGTTATCTTTCCAGAGAACTGCTTATAAAGGATTTATATTCTCAAAGAGAAACTGAATACACATCAAGTCCAGGTACAAGTAATACAACAAATTAAAGCTGACATTTGATTTGAAAAACCAGCAGCAGATGATACCCAAAATGTTTCATATTATCATTATTTCATTACATGTTATTATGCTATGTATGTAAAGGTATTCCTAAGGATATTAATGCTCAGTAGTCATTAAAAATAAGGAACTCTGCTGATTTTTATTTGAACATAAATCAAATCAATACAGGAAGTTTTTTTTTTCTACAAAACACCTCCTGTCACAGCTCTAACAAGAAAATTTTAGAATGCACAGCCTACAAGAAAACAAGCTTTCCCTGCAGATCTCATCTCCTTAGTTGACTCACCTCTTCATTTGGTCATATGCTAACTTTTAGTTACTCCACGTATATCAAGACAGTGAAACAGGAGAATTCTGTATAATGATTCTCTTCTTCTTTTTTTTAGTTTTAGTTTTTCGCTTTTAATTGAGTTTAGTTTTGCCTTAATGACAAGAGTTTATAGAAAGCACAACTCAAAAAAATGACATGGGGGCCGAGGACTAAAATAGGTCTGATCTATTTTGTGCAAGAACAAATGGAGTAAAGAAAGGCCTCCTTTTCCTTCACATAAGACAGCAACATATTTAGTAGGAGAACCTTCAATTTTCAAACCGCAGTTGTAATCACAGGATTAGTTCTTTCGTTATTTCAAATCCTTTTGTATGACCCAACTTTGGACAATATTGTACTGAAAAAGTCTTGTTTGCCTTTCATTATAGGTAAATTAAGTGGATTTATAATTCTACCACTTGGTAGGCAGGTTGTCATTTATTGAATGTGTCCTTTGAGAAATATTTCTAATACCACAAAAACATAACTTTTTGTTTTATAATCATTTTGAGTTTTATCACTACTGAGTGATTTATGTGTTAACAGCACATACTACTGTTACATGTTCATTTAAGAAGAAAGTGCCCTGTATTTCCTGGAAGGCTTCCTTTCTCATGTGGTTAATGAAGATCATTCATGTGAAGCCCTTTTCAGTTAGACTGAAGTATTAATAGGCAAAAAAAAAAAAAAAAAGATTCACGCTCATACAATTATAAAGACCACCAAATTTGCTTTTGTTTTTTTAAGCTTTTCTGTTCTTTTGTTCTGTTAGTATATTTATTTTTAGTGTGCAATAACAATTTTGGAATATAACCTTCAGGCTTATTTTAATGACGGCAAACACTTGATAGGTCTAAGGGCAATACATAGTATTGTGTTCTGAATGTGTATAAATAATACTATACAAACTGAGTCTTTCTATACTATTATTTTTTACCCACAGGATTATTTTTTAGATCAAAGAAAACAGTGGTTATTCTATTCCATTAGTTTTTTGAAGAACCAACTCTAGGTTTCTTAAAACTTTTTACTGTTTCTTTACATCCTTTTTTATCCATGTCAATAGTTACTTTCATTCTCTTTCTTTCATTCTCTCTTCTTTATCTAATACTTATGTAACTAGATAAGCTTTTTTGGTAGAATATTTGTATTCTATCTTACTTTTCAACATTCTACATTCGATTTCTACATCCTTATGTTTCAGTATTTTTTTCTTGCAGACATCATAAGGCTTAGTTTAAGCTTCTACTGTTCTTCTATTTCTATAATCCCAAACTACGCAAGCTCATGAATGATTCCCAGATTTATGCATATATGTGCCAATAATGCACTCACTAAAACTTCTGCTTCCCATTCTTTCTCTCTGAATTCCACTATCTTTTATCTAACGTGAAGCCTTTAGAAGGTCTTTCAATGGACTGTAAGTAAATATTCTGAAATATCTTTGTTTTGCCATCACTCTTAAAATATGGGATATAAATCCTCATCTCCAATTCTCCATGAAGCACAAGGTCATGGTGTGGCATTCTCAGTTGAGTAACACATTCTAAATTGATGGTTATTTTCCATCAGAATTTGTGAGTGTGGTATTCCATTGAGTAATGATCTCTAGTTTTGCCGTTGAGAATTCCATATACTGTCGGGGGTTTTTTTGTAAGTATTCTGGCTTTTCTTTCAACTTGCTTTGAAAATAGTCTATTCATCACTGGTTTTATGGCAGTTTCATAGCCTATGCAGGTGAAGATGTGGAGCTACCCATGCTTTGGGATAATCTGAATTCATGCTCTTCACTGATTCTGAAAATCTCAAGCCAATAGCTCTTGAAATATTCCCATTCCATAAATCATCTATTCTGTCTTTTCCAGAAATCCTGTTTACTGTAAACTGGACCTTCTTATACTCTCCCTTAGGTCTCATAACTGCTCTTTCGAATTTCCTTATCTTTACCTCTCAGGGCTACAGTACTAAGTAATTTTCTCAGATCTATGATCCAACTCACTAATTTTCTCTTCAGCTTATCCAATTTAATTAATTTACTGTTTTTAAATGTCATTTATTATATTTTTCATTTCTAGAACTCTATTTGGATCTTTTTCAGATCTTCGTGGACTTCTCTCCACATCTTATTTTTGGAGAATTGATTTATTCCTTTGTATTCCTAACCATTTTAAATATAGTAACTTATGTTCTCTTTCTGGCATTGTATTATCCGAAGTTCTTGAAACAGGTGTTCTGACCCCACTATTATTGTATCTGTAGACCCTTGCTTATGGAGGATTTTTCCTTATGTGCTTGGTAATTTTGATTGTAAGCTAACCACTGGTAGTATTTAGTTTTTTCCTGCAAGGTTTCATGGTGACTTAAGTTGAGAAAGTATACCTCCGGGGCCAGCTGTTACATTCTCAGTTTGGGAATCCTTAGACCACATATGAGATATAAACGTTAATCCCCAAATTCACATAGGAAGCACACCTATGGTGTTGAATTGTCAGAAGAATTGCGTTGTTTTCCCCATTCTTTTTTCAAGGCCCAGTGGATATAGACAAAATACCTTATTATTTCCTGCTGGTGAGTGTTGGTCTCCGCATGGATTTTAATGTGTTTTTATTAATCTGTATTTTTACATATGATTGTACATTACTGAAAAATTAATCCTAAAAACCTCTAAAATATGTGCTGCATATCATGGCCACCTTAGCATCTAGTTGTAAAATTAGTCACATTTTGCTGTTGAGCAACTTTCTATTTAGCTTAAAAACATGTCTAGAAAAGCAACAATCTCATTTAATAATCATATACAGAAATACCTCACAAATATGGCAGATTTGGATCCAGCTCACAGCAATAAAGCAAATATTGCAATAATGCAAATCAATAAATTTTTTTGGTTACATATAAAAGTTATGTTTACAATACACTATAGTCTATTAAGAGTGTAATAGTATTATGTTTTAAAAATCAATGTATATACCTAAATTAAAAAATACTTTACTACTAAAAATGCTAACCATCTCCTGAACTTTCAGTGAGTTGTAATCATTGATCACAGGTCACCATAACAATTATGATATAATAACAAATTGGAAATACTGTGAGAATTGCCGTCATTTGACACAGAGAGACACAAAGTGAGCAAACACCATTAAAAAAATGGTGCCAATAGACTTGCTCAATGCAAGGTAGTCACAAACCTTCAATTTGTAAAAACACACTATCTGCGAAGTGCAATAAAGCAAGGCACAATAAAATGAGGCATGCCTGTAATCGAAATAGTGGATTTGTATTAATATACCTACTGTGCAACTACTGGGATAAACACGTAAAAAGAAGACATTTATAAGACAAAGGTTGTAATAGTTAAATAAATTACCCTAATCCACGAATCATAAGCTTCTCTTCTTCTTTGCCCATTCTTACACTCAGCAGAGAACGAATCTGACCAAGAGATGCCAGCAAGTTGATGGTATCCTCCACGGAGACACCATTTATAGTGTAGGTCTTTGGCAGAGCCCGGACCAGACCCCCAATGCCATCATACTGTCGATGGAGCAACACAAACATGGCCCTCACCAATTCGGGGTCTTCAATGACAGACTCTTGTGCCCATCGGACCATGGTCTCAGAAATCAACTGCTGAAGAGTGGCTGCAAAATCATTATGGATTTTTTTTTAAAGGAAAATAGCAAGAGAAGACAAATTAGTTGGGCATTTCAACTGTACCTCTCATAGTCCCAAACTAACATCTATATTTGTACCAGAATTGAAAAGACTAGGGATATTCTTTGAGGAAAATAAACTTCACTTAAACATTTTATATATGTGTCAGTAAAAATGAGTTATGAACATGCAAGGATAAAAATACACAAGCTTTTCCTTAAAAACTCCTCTTATTAAGAAATTTAAGCTGTTCAGAATTACACCTACTTTTTGAAAACTACTGTTGGTAATCCATAGGGCAATCAATAGGAGTTGTCCTAATACTTTTACTCTCATTTTCTTAGTTCCATTATTTTCCTCCCAGATCTGACATCATATATCCTTATAAAGTCAGTCATGGGCATCCAAGGAATTATCTATTTTTCTCTCTCCTCATTTGAGCCATTTGCAAAAGTGATGTCATATAATTATATTTTTACTATAATTTGGATCCTTAATTGTCACTTAAAATGTTTTGATTGTGAAGCTGTATTAAAGCGAAAAACTATTCTATACATAGAAGACTACTTGCAATGTGACATGCAGTGTAGTACACATAAAA
Source organism: Mirounga leonina (assembly GCF_011800145.1). Classification (NCBI taxonomy): domain Eukaryota; kingdom Metazoa; phylum Chordata; class Mammalia; order Carnivora; family Phocidae; genus Mirounga; species Mirounga leonina. The sequence goes on along the minus strand of NW_023270380.1, from coordinate 7,895,001 downwards.
GCAACAGAATTTCCAAACCTCCTGAAATAAACAGCAAAATTATGAAAGCTAAGTAGGGTTGAAGTGATCAAGACACAAATAATGAAGTACTAATTCCTAACCCTGGCAGATTTTCAAAAGAAGCTGTTTTACCTGCTTTAATCTACACATTATTTAAGGACAAACAAAAACTACCAATTTTAACCGAATCCAAAATGCAGATAAAATGCCAGTATATTTCCACACACCTCAAAACCATGTTGACATTTTTAACAGGTCAAAATCATAAACCTGATAATAACAAAAAGTGGTTCATAAGAAACCTTGAACTCTCATTTTGAAGAAGACTTGATTCAAATAAATTTGGTTGTGATACTAAAGAATAAATTTAGAGTTCATTGTATGGATGAAAGGTTCCCATTTTAAGTTAGCACCAAAAAAAAAAAAACCACCTAAAATTTTTCATGAGTTCATTTTTCTTCTTTCGTAAAAACTGTTTCTAAACCAGTGCTGCATCATAAAATGAACGGGGACTGAGATGTGAGGTAATAAGTAAGATGGATCTCACCAACCTACTACTTGAACCCCTTCTGGATGAGTGTTGTGTCTGAGACTCATTGGCCCAGTGTCCTTATTTGCAGAGTATCAGCTGTTACTCTTCAGTTAAGTAGGATAAAAATGAACCAGAAATGCACAACGGTTTAGAAAATATCTCAGAACCAAAATGTAGTTACAGATACTACTTAAACTTTAAGAAAAGTTTAACTTGGTACAAGAATATTTGCAAGTCAATAGCACAATAGATAGGAAAGCTAAATTACTCCCTTTGTACTTTCTCTTGATAGTGTCTGATCAAACACCTAAATTTGTAGCCCTCTAGGGAGCCCATCCACCCTTATAAATACTGCTACCTCTCAATCTTTTCCTACAAACAAAGTTTGATGCTGCTGTCTACTTCCGACAGCCACAGGCATCTACTTAAGAATCTGATTCTTGGAAGCTTCCAACTCAGTTTTCTCACTGGCTCATCTAGTCTGATGTTACTTCAAAAGACGAATAAATGTCAGCAGAGTCGCTTTGCCAGTGCCCTTCCATACTGCTTACAGGATTTCTTGGAGTCACTCTCAACTGGTTTTTCAGCTTGTTTCTTCTTCAGGTATGTCACCTTTTCTACAAGGGACAGCAGGCGGCCCCTAATTGTTAAGTCACTGTTTCCATCCAAAGACCCATCTTCATCCAGCTCAATTCCTAGCAACAGAAAAGCAAAGAGAAAGAAGAAAAGAAAAATGCATTTGAAAAAAATATATTTAGGAGAAATAATGCTCTGGTTTTGCAACTTTTCCCATTCATAGCTTAAAGCAACCCTGCCATGTCCAAAACATTTGACAGCATTGAATTAAGCACTCCTGCTCACTAGCACGTGGGTAAAATCCATTCACTGGCCTTTTGTCTTCCTTTCTCTTTTTCTCCTGTTCCGATGGGCCCAGGGCTATTAGTAGCCAAGACAAAATACAAAACTGAGCAGACAGCAAAAAGGTGCTCTTAGGAGTCAAGATCAATTCTGGTATTTGGTCTGACCCTTAGGCTGACCCTGAGGCATGTCTGACTTTAGGGGCTATCTGCCTAGACCTAAAGTTTTACCCTGCAAAAAACCTCCTAGGCTTTCAGCCTCCTCATTTGCCTCTAATAATCACAGTGGCATTTTAATAAATTGAGAGAAGAGAGAGCAGGCATAATTATGCATCCTAATTCAGGGAATGCTTTATGTCTGAAGCAGTAATACTACCATTTCAGAGTGCCCCTTTACTTATAATAGATAATACAACTTTCTGGCACTCGTTTAGTAGCTCTTTATTCATAAGCTGAATTAATACGCAAGGTGATGCTTATATTCTCTTCATTAAAATAAAATAAAAATAATGCAACTGGTGCTACACATCACTTAAGAAATGGCTAGTTCATTTTCTTTCACTGGAACACTTTGTCCACATCACAGCTTAAAGGGAAAAGAACCACAGATTCAGAACATCAAATAAATTCCATTTTAAAAGTTCTTAGAGTAAAAGGAGGGGAAAGCTCCCTTAATAGATTTGGGCTACTGACATAAACTTAATGAAGGATTTCCTTAGGCATTAATTAATTTCAAAAGATACATGCTGCATTTCCTAAGGCAATACTAAAAAGTGCCCCACAACTGGTTTAAATACAGCTATTTGTGATCAATTGTCTTTAGACTAAATCAATCTAACATTCATCTTTCTGCCAAAGCATCTGGTTACATGTCTCCATTCCCCCTTCCTATTCTCTGCCACTGAGGAGAAGAGAGAAAAGAAATAAAATTTTGGTTATCTCCTACTTGGTCTTAAAGCCTTTCTGATATCTCTACCTGTCATGACTTTCCACATAGGGTCAGTTAACCATTTTTGCAATAATAAATATTCTTACATGAACTCCTACCAGGCATCATGTATATTTATGAACCTATTTACATATATATTAACTTTTGTACCAGTATATGTGTATGAAAAATATACATTTGACAACTAAACAATATTATAAAAACAGTTCAAAACAAAAAAAGAAGTTTGACAAGGAATTAGTAACCATTAAAATGAACAAAGAGGAATCCTAGAGTTGAAAAATACAATAGTTGAACAATGCAACTGAGAGTTTCAAAAATAGACTTAACCATGCAGAAGAAAGAATCAACAACTTGAAGAATAGGTCACTGAAAATCATTCACTCTGAAGAAAGCCTGTAAGATTTATGGGACACAATGGAAAGATTCCCACAGTATTCAGGATATGGGAATTCCAGAAGGTGACAAGAAAGAAAAAGGGACAGAAAGTATATTTAAAGTAATAATGGCTGAAAACTTCCCAAACCTGGGGAGAGAAATGGACATGCAGATCGATGGGGCCCCAAAGACCCAAAATGTATTGAACTCGAATAGGGCTACACTGAGACACATTATGATTAAATTGTCAAAAGGCAAAGGCAAAGAAGGAATTTTGAAAAGGAGCAAGAGAAAAGAGAGAAGTTACATAAAAGGGAACACCCATAAGATTATTGGCAGATTTCTCATCAGAAACTTTTCAAGACAGGAGAGAATGGGATCACATATTCAAAATATTGAAAGAAAGTAACTACTCACCAAGAATTCTATACCCAGTCAAGCTGTACTTCAGAAAAGGGAGGGGGGATAGAGACTTTCCCCAACAAACAAAAGCTTCCTCAAAGGTCATTACTACCAGATCTGTCTTACAAGGAATGCTAGAGGAAGTTCTTTGAATGGAAGTCAAAGAATAATAATTAACATTGTAAAAACACAAAAAAGTAGTATAAATCTCATTGGTAATGATAAACATATAATCAAAGTTAGATTCTGCAATATGGTAATAGTGGTGCATAACTCACAACTCTAGTTTAAAATTTTTTTTTTTAATGAATTAAAATAGGTTGTTATAACTTGAAGATATTGTATGTAAACCTTACGGTAACCACAGGGAAAATCTTGTAGTAATTATACAAAAGAACACAATAAAGAAGTCAAAGCATACTCATAACAAATATATCAACACATACATACATGAAATACAGAAGGATATGAAACAAGGAAAAACAGATCTACAAAATAAAACAAAAAAATTAACAAAATAGCAATAGTAAGTCCTTACCTATCAATTACTTTAAGTATAAATGGATAGAATTCTCCAACCAAAAGACACAGAATGGTTGAATAAAAAAACAAGATCTAACCATATGCTGCCCCTAAGAGATTCACATTAGCCTTAAAGACACAAAAAGACTAAGCAAAGAGATGAAAAATGTCATGTCAAGCAAGTGGTAATCAAACAAAACAAAACAACAAGAAAACAGGGGAAGCTATACTTACATCAGACAAAATAGACTTTAAATATGCCAAAAAGAGACAAAGAAGGTCAGTATAAAATGATAAAGGGGTCAATATATCAAGAAGATATAATAATTATAAATATTTTTACACCCAATACTAGAGTACCTAAACATATAAAGCAAAAACTAAAAAAACTAAAAGGGGAAATAAGGAGTAATACAGTAATAATTGGGGGACTTTTGTATCCCACTCTTAACAATGGATAGATCATACAGGAGAGAATCAATAAGGAAAGAGTGGATTTTAACAACATTGTAGACCAAATGGACCTAACAGACATATACAAAAATATTCTATCAAGCGACAGCAGAATAGACATTCTTCTCAAGTGCACATGGAACATTTTCTAGGATAGAATATGTGTTAAGCCATAAAACAACTCTTAGCAAATTCAAGAGGGTTGAAATTATACCAGTAATCTCTGACCACAATGGCGTGAAACTAGAAATCAATGACAAGGGGGAAAACTGGAAAATTCATGAACACAGAGAAATTAAACAACACTCTCTTTAACAACCAATGAATCCAAGAAGAAATTTAAGGGGAAATAAAAGAAAGAATTTACTGAGACAAACAAAACTGGAAATACAACATACCAGAATTAATGGGTGCAGCTAAAGCACTTCTAAGAGGGAAGTTCATAGCAATAAATGCCTACATGAAGAAGAAAGATCTCAAATAAACGACCTAACTCTACACCTTAAGGAACTAGAAAAAGAAGAACTAACAGAGCCTGAAGGTAGTAGAAGAAAGATTAGAGCAGAAATTATTGAAATAGAAATCAAAAAACCATAGAAAAGATTAACCAAACTAAGTCCCTGAAAAAAATAAAAAATAAAATTGACAAACCCTTAGCTATCCTAGCCAAAGGGAATAAAGACAGCACTCAAATCAACATTATAAATGAAAAAGGAGACATTATAAGTGAAAAAATTAAAAAGATACCCCAGAAATTCAAAGACCTGTAAAACAGTACTATGAACATTATCAGTGAACCAAGTGGACAAGCTAGAAGAAATGGAAACATTCTTAGAAACATACAACTTACCAAGGAAGAAATGGAAAATCTGAATAGGCCCATTAATCGTAAGGAGAGTACATCAGTAATCAAAACCTCACAATGAAGCAAAGCTTTACTGGTGAATTTTACTAAACATTTAAAGAATTACACCAATTCTTCTCAAACTCTTCCAAAAAAAACGAAAGAGGAGGAAACACTCTCAAAATCACCTTACTAGGACAGCATTATCCTGATACCAAAAATGCAAAAGGACACTACCAGAAAAGAAAATCACAGGCCACTATACCTGATGAACACAGATGCAAATTTTCTCAATAAAATACCAGCAAACTGAATTCAACAGCATATTAAAAGGATCATTTATCATGATCAAGCGAGATTTATCACTGGGATGCTAGGATGGTCCAACATATGCAAGACAATCAATGTGACACACCACAATAACAGAATGAATGAAAAGAATCATATGATCACCATATGATCATCTCACTAGGCACTAGAAGTAAAATGGTCTCTATCTGCAGGCAACATGATTTTATACATAGAAAATCCTAAAGACTCAACCAAAAAAACTGTGAAACCTAATCAATGAATCCAATAAACTTGCAAGACATGAAATTAACATACAACAATATAAAGTGTTTTAATAAACTAAAATGAAATTTCTGAAAAAGAAATTAAGAAATCAATCTCATTTACAATAGCATCAAGAAAAATAAAATTCTTAGGAATAAGTTTAATGAAGGAGGTGAGAGATCTCTATCTTAAAAATTACAAAAGATTGGTGAAAAGAAAAGAAGAGGATACAAATACATGGAAAGGCATCTTAAAATGGTAATATTATCAAAAGCTATCTATAGATTCAATGCAATCCCTATCAAGATTCCAATGGCATTTTTTATAGAAGTAGGAAAAAAACCTTCCCCAAATTTATATGAAATCACAAAATCTCCCTAATAGCCAAAGAAATCCTGAGAAAGAAGAATAAAGCAAGAAGTATCACACTTCCTGGTTTCAAGCTAAGCTATTAAAGCTATAGTCATCAAACAGCATGGTACTGACATAAAAATGGACAAAGAGATAAATGGAAAAGAATTGAGAGCCCAGAAATAAACCCAAGCATGTATGGTCTACTAAGAGTTGACAAGGGAGCCAAGAATACCCAACGGAGAAAAGGTAGTCTTCAATAAACAGGGCTGGGATAATTGGATATTCACATTTAAAAGAATGAAACTGGACCATATCTTAACCACTCATAAAAATTAACTAGAAATAGAGGAAAGACTTAAATGTATGACCTGATATCATGAAACTCCTAGAAAAAAATGTAAAAATAAAGCTCCTTGATATGGATTTTGGTAATAATTTTTTGGATATGACACCTAAACTACAAGTAACAATAGCAAAAATAAACGTATGGGACTACATCAAACTAAACAGTTTCCATAAAAACCAAAAGAAACCACTAACAAAGTGAAAAGACAAGCTACAGAATGGGAAAAAAATGTATGTAAGCTATATATCTGATAAGGAATTAATATCCAAAACATATAAAGGGCTCCTATAACTCAAAAGCAAAAAACAAACAAAACAGTATAGAGGATCCTCAAAAAATTTTAAAAATAGAGGTGCTGGGGTGGCTCAGTTGTTAAGTGTCTGCCTTCGGCTCAGGTCATGATCCCAGGATCCTGGGATCGAGCACCGCATCAGGCTCCCTGCTCAGCGGGGAACCTGCTTCTCCCTCTCCCACTCCCCCTGCTTGTATTCCCTCTCTCAGTGTCTCTCTCTGTCAAATAAATAAATAAAATCTAAAAAAAAATTTAAAAATAGAATTACCATATGATCCAGTAATTCACTTCTGGGAATATATCCAAAGGAAATGAAAACACTTACTTGAAAAAAGTATCCGCACCGCCATGTTCACAGCAGCATTATTTACGATAGCCAAGATATGGAAACAACTTAAGTGTCCATCGACAAATGAATGGATAAAGAAGTTGTGGTATATATATACAATGGAATATTATTTAGCCAAAAAACAAGGAAATCCAACCATCTGTGACAACATGGGCAGAACTTGAAGGCATTATGCTAAGAGAAGTCAGACAGAGAAAAGAGAAATACCGTGTGATCTCACTTATATGTGGAAACTAAAAACAAGAAACTCAGAGAAAAAGAGATCATACTTGTTATTAGAAGTGGGGAGTAGGGAGAGAGGAATTCAAGGAAAGTGGTCAAAAGTTACAAACTTTAAATAAGTACTAGGGATGCAACACACAGCATGATGAGTGTAGCTAACACTGCTATACAATATACAGGAAAGTTCTTTTTCAGAGGGTAAATCCTAAGAGTATTTGTCATAAGGAAAAACAAATTTGCCTTTATTTGTTCTTTCTTTTCTTTTTATTGCATCTATATAAGAAGATGGATGTTAGCCAAACCTATTATGGTAATCATTTCAAAATGTAGGTAAATAAAACAATCACAAAGTACATCCTAAACTTATACAGTGGTATATGTCAATTATTTCTTAATACAATTATTTCTCAATAAATAAACAAGTAAATAAATAAATATATAACACATTTAATAAGAGTTAAGTCAAGAAGACTTTACCACAATGTGTCATCAAATCTTCATGAAAATCTAAGAGTTGGTCACGGATTTCTTCAGGACATGGACATTCACTTTTGTCATCCTTAAAATTGAGAAGCATATTGATCTGAAAGTTTGGAAAAACAAAGAGTACAAGAGAAAAAGAACAGTGAATTCAGGAATGACAGCAAAAAAATCATATTTTTGAGTATTGAGTTCAAACCTTTGAGTATTCATAAATTGATGCCCAACATATGAAAAATCATTATCACTCAATACAACGAATACCAAAAAATAAATAAAACTATTCAAAGCTTAGCTTGCTGCAAAACAGTCACATAATTTGCTTCCTTTTTCTCAATTCCAGAGTATCTTAGACCCTTGCATGCTTAGTGTTCTTACATCAACTAAAATCTAAATATTTTTTTAAAAATATTTTATTATGCTTCTCCTAGATTTCCATTTTTTTCTTGCTAATTTCTAAACTTCATGGAGTATTTTATTTTATTTATTTTTTTAAGATTTTATTTATTTATTTGACAGAGAGAGAGAGCGAGAACAGGAACACAAGCAGGGGGAGGGGGAGAAGGAGAAGCAGGCTTCCTGCCGAGCAGGGAGCCCAATGTGGGACTCGATCCCAGGACCCTGGGATCATGACCTGAGCCGAAGGCAGATGCTTAACGACTGAGCCACCCAGGCGCCCTTCATGGAGCATTTTAAAGAATACCTTTTGAGAAGGATATACAGCAAAGATGAAGAAAAATCCAAATAGAAAATATAATGGATAGCTATGGTTTTAGTAACATTAATGGTTCAATTAAATAAACTTCGAGAAACTATCCTCCATTTGTTTTAGCTTTAGACACAAAAATACTACATTTATGAATGAAGAAAAGAATGTTGCTGTTTCATAATTTCCTCAGAGGAAACAATTTTAAGTTTGCTTTTTAGAGTTTTTTACGTGAGATTCTTGTTTAACTTTTATTTTATGATAACTACATGCATATGCTATAAGGTATAATCAGAGATACCATATACCCTTTACCCAATTCCCCCTGGGAATGGTAACATCTTACAAAACAGCAGTAAAATATCACAGTCAGAACCCCAACACTGATAGTCAAAACAGAACAATTTCATCACCTGAAGGATCATTCTGCTACCCCTTTATAATCACATCCACTACCCTCCTGCCTGCTCCTCATCCCTTACTCCTGTGAATCTCTAATCTGTTGTCCATTTCTGTATTGTCATTTCAAGACTGTTACATAAATGAAATCATACAATATATGCATGCATACATTCCCATCTGATCCTTTTGATGTCTGCAGGGTCTGTAGTGATACCTCATTTCATTCCTGATATTGGTAATTTGTGGCTTCTCTCTTTCTGTTAGCCTTTTCAGCAGTTTGTAGATTTTATTGATATTTTTAAATGACCAGTTTTTAGATTCCTTTTTTCCCCAATTGTCCTGTTTTCAGTTTCATTGATTTCTGCTTTTACCAATATTATTGCCTTCCTTCTACTTGCTTTGGGTTTATTTTACTCTTCTTTTTCTAAATGCTTGTGATGGAAGCTTAGATTACTGATTTGTTTTTTTCTCTTTAAATGTAAATATTTATTGTCATAAATTATCCTCTCAGCACGGCTTTAGCTGTTCCCACAAATTTTAACCTGTGATATTTTCATTTTCTTTCAGTTCAATGTATTTTTAAATTTCCCCTGAGACTTCCACCATGAGTTATTTAAAATTGTGCTCTTAAGTTCCCTAGTATTGGGAAATTGTCCTATTATCTTTCTTTTATTGATTTCTAAGTTGAACTCCATTGTGGTCAGAAAAAAGATTCTGTATGAAAAAAATCCAATGCTTTTAAATCTGTTTAGGTTGTTTTATGGCTCAGGATATAGTCCATCATTGAGAATATTTCATGGGAACTTCGGGAAAAAAAAAATGTATTATGTTCTTGGGTGGAGTGTTCTACAAATATCCAAAGATCCTGTTAGGTAGTGATAGGGTTGTGTTTTCCTATAATTTTGCTGACTTTTGTCTAGCTATTCTATCAATTCTTGACAGAGGGGTGTTGAAGTCTCCAACTATAATTGTGTATTTATTTCTTCTTTCAGTCCTAAGTGTGCAGACTTCACATATTTTTCAGCTCTATTATTTAGTACATGTACATCTGTCTTCTTGGTGAGTTGCTCTTTTATCACTGTATAATGTTCTTGTCCGCTTCGGATAATCTCTTTGTTCTGATATACACTTATTTTAATTTTTTGTAATATATCTTTTTTCACAGATTTCAAGGGATACATACACCCAGATGTTTATAGCAGCATTATCAACATTAGCCAGACTATGGAGACAGCTCAAATGTCCACCAACTGATGAGTGGATAAAGAAGATGTGGTATATATGTACAATGGAATTCACTCAGCCATAAAAAAGAATGAAGTCTTGTCTTTTGCAATGACATGGATGGAGCTAGGGTATATTATGCTAAGTGAAATAAGTCAGTACCATATGGTATCACTCATATGTGGAATTTAAGAAAGACAGATGAACATATGGGAAGGGAGAAAAGAAAAAAAGGAGAGTGAAACAAGCCAAAGAGACTTTTTTTTTTTTTAATTTTATTATGTTATGTTAGTCACCATAAAACACAACATTGGTTTTTGATGTGCTGATCCACAATCCATTGTTTTTGTATAACACCCAGTGTTCCATGCAGTGTGTGCCCTCCTTAATACCCATCACCGGGCTAATCAATCCCCCCCTCCCCCCTCCCCTATAAAACCCTGTTTGTCTCTCAGAGTCCATAGTCTCTCATGGTTCATTTCTCCCTCCAATTCCCCCTCCGTCATTTTTCCCTTCCTTCTCCTACTGTCCTCCATGCTATTCCTTATGTTCTACAAATAAGTGAAACCATATGATAATTGACTTTCTCTGCTTGACTTATTTCACTTAGCAAAATCTCCTCCAGTCCCATCCATGTTGATGTAAAAGTTGGGTATTCATCCTTTTTGATGGCTGAGTAATATTCCATTGTATATATGGACCACATCTTCTTTATCCATTCATCTGTTGAAGGGCATCTCGGCTCTTTCCACAGTTTGGCTAATATGGACATTGCTGCTATGAACATTGGGGTGCATATGGCCCTTCTCTTCACTACATCTGAGTCTTTGGGGTAAATACCCAGAAATGCAATTGCTGGGTCATAGGGTAGCTCTATTTTTAAATTTTTGAGGACCCTCCACACTGTTTTCCAAAGTGGCTGTACCAACTTGCATTCCCACCAACAGTGTAAGAGGGTTCCCCTTTCTCCACAACCTCTCCAACATTTCTTGTTTCTTTCCCTGTCCATTTTTGCCATTCTGACTGGTGTAAGGTGGTATATCAGTGTGGTTTTGATTTGGATTTCCCTGATGGCTAATGATGATGAACATTTTTTCATGTGTCTGTTAGCCATTTGTATGTCTTCTTCAGAGAAGTGTCTTTTCATAACTTCTGCCCAATTTTGACTTGATTATTTGTTTTTTGGGTGTTGAGTTTGAGAAGTTCTTTACAGATCTTGGATGCCAGCCCTTTATCTGTAGTGTCATTTGCAAATATCTTCTCCCATGCTGTGGGTTGCCTCTTTGTTCTGTTGACTGTTTCCTTTGTTGTGCAGAAGCTTTTTATCTTGATGAAGTCCCAAAAGTTCATTTTTGCTCTTGTTTCACTAGCTTTTGGAGATGTATCTTGAAAGAAGTTTCTGTGGGCGATGTCAAAGAGGTTACAGCCTATGTTCTTTTCTAGGATTTTGATGGATTCCTGTCTCACATTGAGGTCTTTCATCCCCTTTGAATTTATCTTTGTGAATGGTGTTAGAGAATGGTCGAGTTTCATTCTTCTGCATGTGGCTGTCCAATTTTCCCAGCACCATTTGTTGAAGAGACTGTCTTTTTTCCATTGCATGTTTTTTCCTGCTTTGTCAAAGATTATTTGACCATAGAGTTGAGGGTCCATATCTGGCTTCTCTATTCTGTTCCATTGGTCTGTATGTCTGTTTTTGTGCCAGTACCATGCTGTCTTGGGGATTACAGCTTTGTATATAGCTTGAAATTGGGCAATGTGATGCCCCCAGCTTTGTTTTTCTTTTTCAACAGTCCTTGGCGATTCAGGGTCTTTTCTGATTCCATGCAAATTTTAGGATTGTTTGTTCCAGCACTTTGAAAAATGTCATTGGAATTTTGAACGGGATGGCATTGAAGGTATAGATAGCTCTGGGTAGCATAGACATTTTAACAATCTTTATTCTGCCGATCCATGAGCATGGAATATTTTTCCATCTTTTTGTGTCATCTTCAATTTCTTTCATGAGTGTTCTGTACTTCCTAGAGTATAGACTCTCTACCTCTTTGGTTAGGTTTATTCCGAGGTATCTTACGGTTTTTGGTGCTATTGTAAATAGAATCATTTCTCTAATTTTCTTTCTACAGTTGCGTTGTTAGTGTATAAGAAAGCAAACGATTTCTGTGCATTGATTTTGTATCCTGCCACATTACTGAATTGCTAGATGAGTTCTAGTAATTTGGGAGTGGAGTCTTTTGGGTTTTCCACATAAAGTATCATGTCGTCTGCGAAAAGAGAGAGTTTGACTTCTTCTTTGCCAATTTGAATACCTTTTATTTCTTTTTGTTGTCTGATTGCTGTTGCTAGGACTTCTAGTACTATGTTGAACAGCAGTGGCAAGAGTGGGCATCCTTGACGTGTTCCTGATCTTAAGGGAAAGGCTCTCAGCTTTTCCCCATTGAGGATGATATTCGCTGTGGGTTTTTCATAGATGGATTTTATGAACTTGAGGAATGTTCCCTCTATCCCTATATTCTGGAGAGTTTTAATCAGGAAAGGATGTTGTATTTTGTCAAACGCTTTTTCTGCATCAATTGAGAGGACCATATGGTTCTTCTCCCTCCTTTTATTAATGTGTTCTATCACATTGATTGATTTGCGAATGCTGAAACACCCTTGCATCCTGGGGATAAATCCCACTTGGTCGTGGTGGATGATCCTTTCAATGTATTGTTGGATTCTATTAGCTAGGATTTTGTTGAGGATTTTGGAATCCATATTCATCAGGGATATCGGTCTGAAATTCTCCTTTGGATGGGGTCTTTGCCTGGTTTGGGGATTAAGGTAATGCTGGCCTCGTAGAATGAGTTTGGAAGTTTTCCTTTGCTTTCTATTTTTTGAAACAGCTTCAGTAGGATAGGTATTATTTCTTCTTTGAATGTTTGGTAGAATTCCCCAGGGAATCCATCAGGTCCTGGACTCCCGTTTTTTGGGAGGTTTTTGATCACTGCTTCAATCTCGTTACTGGTTATTGGCCTATTCAGGTTGTCAATTTCTTCCTGTCTCAGTCTTGGCAGCTTTAGGTTTCCAGGAAGGCCTCCATTTCATCCAGATTGCTCAGTTTGTTGGCATATAGTTGTTGATAATAATTTCTAATAATTGTTTCTATTTCCTTGGTGTTAGTCGTGATCTCTCCCCTTTCATTCATAAGTTTATTAATTTGGGTTCTTTCTCTTTTCTTTTGGATAGGTCTGGCCAGTGGTTTATCGATTTTATTAATTCTTTCAAAGAACCAGCTTCTAGTTTTGTTGATCTGATCTACTGTGTTTCCGGTTTCTCATTCATTGATTTCTGCTCTAATTTTAATTATTTCTCTTCTAATGCGTGGCTTAGGTATCATTTGTTGCTTTTTCTCTAGTTCTTTAAGGTGTAGAGTTAGTTGGTGAATTTGGGATTTTTCTATTTTTTTGAGTGAGGCTTGGATGGCTATGTATCTCCCTCTTAGGACCGCCTTTGCAGTATCCCATAGGTTTTGGACCAATGTTTTCATTCTCATTGATTTGCATGAATTATTTAAGTTCTTCTTTGATTTCCTGGTTGACCCAAACATTCTTGAGCAGAGTGGTCTTACCTTCCAAGTGTTTGAATTTCTGCCAAATTTTTTCTTGTGATTGAGTTCCACTTTTAGAGCATTGTGGTCTGAGAATATGCAGGGAATAATCTCAATCTTTTGGTATCGGTTGAGACCTGATTTGTGACCCAGTATGTGGTCTATTCTGGACAAAGTTCCACGTGAGCTCGAGAAGAATGAGTATTCTGTTGTTTTAGGGTGGAATGTTCTGTAAATATCTATGAGGTCCATCCGGTCCAGTGTATCATTCAAAGCTCTTGTTTCCTTGTTGATTTTCTGCTCAGATGATCTGTCCATTGCTCAGAGTGGAGTATTGAGGTCTCCTACAATTAACGTATTGTTATCAATATGACTCTTTATTTTGGTTAACAGTTGGCTTATACAGATGGCTGCTCCCATGTTGGGGGCATAGATATTTACAATTGTTAGATCTTCTTGTTGGATAGACCCTTTAAGAATGATATAGTGTCCTTCTGTGTCTCTAATTACAGACTTTAGTTTAAAATCTAATTTGTCTGATATAAGAATTGCTACCCCAACTTTCTTTTGAGGTCCGCTGGCAGGGAAGATGGATCTCCACCCCTTCACTTTCAGTCTGGATGTATCTTTAGGTTCAAAATGAGTCTCTTGTAGACAGCATATAGATGGGTCCTGTCTTTTTATCCAATCTGCAACCCTGTGCCGTTTTATGGGAGCATTTAGGCCATTCACATTGAGAGTGATTATTGAAAGATATGAATTAATTATCATCACGTTGCCCGTGAAGACGTTGTTTTTATAGATTGTCCCTGTAAATTTCTGTTGTAGATCACTCTTGGGGTCTTTCTCCTTTTATAGAATGCCCCTTAATATTTCTTGCAGGGCTGGCTTAGTGGTCACATATTCTTTCAGTTTCTGCTGGTCATGGAAGCTCTGCATCTCTCCATCCATTCTAAATGAAAGCCTTGCCAGATAAAGTATTCTTGGCTGCATGTTCTTCTCATTTAGTATGCTGAATATGTCTTGCCAGGCCTTTCCGGCTTGCCAGGTCTCTGTGGATAGGTCTGACGTTATTCTGATGTTCCTCCCTCTGTACGTAAGGAATCTCTTCCCCCAACTGCCCTTAAGATGGTTTCCTTGGTTCTAAGATTTGCAAGTTTTACTATTACATGCTGGGGTGTTGGCCTGTTTTCCTTGATCTTGGGAGGGGTTCTCTCTGCCTCTAGGACGTGAATGTTTGTTTCATTCCCCAGATTAGGGAAGTTCTCAGCTACGATTTGCTCAAATACATCTTCTAGTCCTCTCTCTCTCTCCACTCGCTCCGGGATTCCAATTATTCTGACATTGGAACGCTTCATGGTGTCACTTATTTCTCTGATTCTATTTTCATGGATTCTGAGTTGTTTTTCCCTGGCCTCCTCTTTTCCCTTTTTATCTATTATATTGTCTTCCAGGTCGCTTATTCTCTCTTCTGCCTCAGTTACCCTAGCTGTTAGATTATCTAGATTGGATTGGATCTCATTGATAGCATTTTTAGGTTCTGCCAATTCAGCTTTCATTTCTGCCCTTAGAGACTCTATGTTGCCATTAATTGATTTCTCCATTCTAGCCATTGTCTTCACAATTGCTAGCCTGAATTCCACCTCTGATATCTTGGTTATATCTGCATCCATTTGTAAATCTGCAGCATAAGTCATGATCTCTGAGTCTTTTCTATTTTGGGGGTTCCTCCTCCTAGTCATTCTGTTGATGGGTGTTTGAGGGAATGTATAGAGTCCAAATTATTGACCAGAACCCAAGCAAGATGCACCTGTTTTCTTGGGACCTTAGGGCTGCTGGCCTCTTGTTTTCCCAGCCTGTCTTCTGGGGAAGGGGCCTGCCACGCTGTTACTCAGGCAACCCTGTTGGGGCGGAGTTGCCCTGCACCCCTGTGGTGGGGGATGGGCTCAGCAGGAATCAGTTTTGGGGGCTTTTGTTCTCCGGCGGCTTTCCCTGGTGGCTTTCCACGTCTCTTCCACGAGTCAGAGCAGAAGAGACCGTTTCCAACCCTCTGCCTCAGAGCAGAGAGACCACAGTCTGTTCTTCAGTGAGCTCTCCAGGCCACACCATCTCCATTTCTGTCCATGCTGCTATAAACTGCATCGTCCTGGGTTGTGCACCCCTCCGCAGTGCCCCCAGTCCTGCTTCCAGGTCAGGGCACGTCTCTGCCCTTTGTGCTTCTAAAACTGCCAGCCGCTCCCAGTTCACCCGCGTGACCCCGCAGCTCCAGTTTTCCGCCCCAAGGGCTGCCCTAAAGTCCCTTCCCCGCAGCTACCAGTCTGCGAGTCTGTGCCTTGTCTCCAGCTGTCGCTCACCAGCGGTGTAGGATCCCCACGGCCAGGCACCCTCCCGCTGCCGTTTATCCTCCGATATCTGTCCGTGGAATCACGGCTCCCCGCTTTGTACCTCAAAACCAACGCCTGCGATATTCTGTTTGTAGAGATCCAGATCTTCTTACATCTCAGGCTGGTTTCATGGGTGCTCAGAGTGGTCTGTTAGATATCCAGCTCAATTCCGGGGACCAGTTGAAATAGGGTCCCCTACTCCTCCGCCATATTTCCTTCCCCCTGCCATAAGAGACTTTTAATGACACAGAACAAACTGAGGGTTGGTGGAGGGAGGTGGGTAGGGGATTGGCTAGATGGGTGATGGGTATTAAGGACAGCACTTCTGATGAGCACTGGGTGTTATATGTAAGTGATGAGTCACTGAATTCTACTCCAGAAACCAATTTTGCACTGTATGTTAATTACCTAAAATTTATATATATCTATCTATATCTATGTCTCTATCTACATATCTACATCTCCATAGACATAGATATAGATAGATAGATATCTTTTTTCATCCTTTCACTTCAACCTATGTACATCATTCTATTTGATGTGAGTTTCTCCTAGAAACATCTTATCATAGAAATATCTCATAGAAACCTAGCAGCATATGGTCAGGCCAAGTTTTAAAATCCACTCTGCCAATGTCTGTCTTTTAATTAGTGTATTTAGATTATTTATATTCATGACTTTATTGATTTGCTATGACGTAAGCCTGTAATTTTACACATTTTTTGTCTGTTCTGCTTCATTTTCCCCAACTTGCTATGGGTTCCTTGAACTATTTTTAGGATCTCATTTTGAGTTATCCCTGGTATTTTTTTAGTGTATCTCTATGTATAGCTTTTTAAGTGGTTGCTCTGGATATTACATTATACATACATAATTCATCACAGACTACTGACATCAATATCTTATCAGTTTGAGTGAAGCACAGAAAATTCACCTCCCTTTATACCCCTATCCTCATTTATTTAAAATATAAATATCTTGGGGTGCCTGGGTGGCTCAGTCAGTTAAGCATCCAACTCCTGGTTTCAGCTTGGGTGATGATCTCATCTCAGGGTCATGAGACCCAGCCCCACAACAGGCTCTAGGCTCAGCACAGATTCTACTTGTCCTTCTCCCTTTGCCCCCCCGCCAACCTTGCTCTCTCTCTCCAAAATAAACAGATGAATAAAATCTTTTTAAAAAATTAGAAAATAAAATATAGTCTTAATGATTTCCTACATATTTAGAACACATTAGACAGCTTTACCATTTTTGCTTCAACCATCAAATATAACTTAGAAAACTCAAAATGAAAAGGAAAATGCATTGTATTTATCCATGCTTTAACACCTTCCATAGTTCTTTCTTCATTCCAGATTTTCACAGTTCTCTTCTACTGTCATTTTTCTGTTTCAAGGACTTTGTTTAGGATTCCTTCGGGGTTGATCTGCTGTAGTCCAATTCTCAGTGTTTTCCTTCATTGGAGACTGTCTTGATCTCCCCTGCATTCCCGAAGGACGTTTTCACTGCCTATAGAATTCTGGGTTTTCAGTTTTTTTCCAGTTGAAAACCGGTGTGCCTCTTCCATCTCGCTTCCATGTTTTCTGACCTGAAATCACAGTCACTCACATGTTGCTTTTCCCTCTCTAGGTGTCATTTCTTTCTCACTGCTTTCAAGATTTTCTTCTGTGTCTTTAGTTTTCAGAGGTTTGATGATGATGTGTCTTGGTTTAGATTTCTTTGGGTATCTGGTTTATTCAGCTTCTTGAGTCTCTTTCTTGATATCTTTTGCCAAACTTGAAATTTTTTTTTTTTTTTAGATTTTATTTATTTATTTGATAGAGAGAGGCACAGCGAGAGAGGGAACACAAGCAGGGGGAGTGGGAGAGGGAGAAGCAGGCTTCCCGCCGAGCAGGGAGCCTGATGTGGGGCTCGATCCCAGGACCCTGAGATCATGACCTGAGCCGAAGGCAGACGCTTAACGACTGAGCCACCCAGGCACCCCAGCCAAACTTGAAATGTTTTAACCATTATTGTTCTAAGGTTTTTGTTTTTGTTTTTGTTTTAGATTTTATTTATTTATTTGACACAGAGAGAGAGAGAAAGCACAAGTAGGCAGGGGGAGAGGGAGAAGCAGGCTCTCCACTGAGCAGGGAGCCCGATGTGGGGCTTGATCCCAGGACTCTGGGATCACGACCTGAGCCGAAGGCAGCCGCTCAACAGACTGAGCCACCCAGGCGCCCCCTAAGGTTTTTTGTTTGTTTGTTTGTTTGTTTTTTAGTTCCCCTTCTTTCTCCTATCTCTGGGACTCTAATGTCACAAATGTTAGATCTTTTGTTATATTTGCAGGTTCCTGGGGCTTTTTCTTTTTCTGTTTTTCAGAATGGGTAATTCTTTTTTTATTTTTAAAGATCGGTTATTTATTTATTTATTTATTTATTTATTTTATTTTATTTATTTATTTTTTTTTACTGGAGAGAGAGAGAGTGCGCACGCAGGAGCAGGGAGGAGGCAGAGGGAAAGGGAAAGACAGAATCTCAAGCAGACTCCCAGCTCATCACAGAGCCTGACATGGGGCTTAATCTCACGACCCTGAAATCATGACCTGAGCCAAAATCAAAAGTCGGACACTAGGGCGCCTGGGTGGCTCAGTTGGTTAAGCGACTGCCTTCAGCTCAGGTCATGATCCTGGAGTCCTGGGATCGAGTCCCGCTTCGGGCTCCCTGCTCGGCAGGGAGTCTGCTTCTCCCTCTGACCCTATCCCCTCTCATGCTGTTTCTCTCTCTCTCTCTCAAACAAATAAATGAATAAAATCTTTAAAAAAAAAAAAAAAAAAAAGTCAGACACTTAACAGACTGAGCCACCCAGACATCCCTGAACTGGGTAATTCTTGTTGTTCTCTCTTCAGTTCAGTGATTCTTTTCTCTTTCTCCTTCCTTCTGCTGCTAAGTCCATTCACTGAAGGTTTCTTTATTCTGGTTATTTTTCAGTTCTAAAATTTCCATTGGTTCTTCTATCTTTATTTCTTTGTGAAGACTTTTTTCCCCCCCATTTCGAAGCAGTTTTACGATGGCTGCTTTAAAAGCCTTGTCAGACAAATTGAACATCTTTGTCACCTCAGAGTTGGTATGTATTGATTGTCTTGTCTTCCTTCAAGTTTTTTCTGGCTCTTGGTGTGATAAGTGATTTTTTTAAATGGAAACCTTGACATTTTGGTCTTATGAGACTTCTGGACCATATTTAAATGTCTGGAGTCTTCTGACACTAGCTATCAGGAGAAGAGTTTGAGCTGCCTTGTTACTTGCTACTGCCAGGTGGGAATGGAAGCCCATTTCCTTACTCAGCCTCCATGGACACTTGAGAGAGGAAGAAGTCCTTGTTCTCACTGGTGAGATTGGGAAATCCAATTCCCCACTAGACCTGTACTCATACAACCCTGGCTGGTAAGGGCAAGAGTGCCATATACTTCTCCCTCTCTGGTCTCTACTGACACTCTGGAAGAAGCAGGCCACATTACCACTCACCAGCTCCCCACAGTTCCACCTGGAGCACCTCATTAGAGCCTGATGAAGGTGGAAGTCTAGGTTCCCCCCTCAGTGTCTGTTGGTTGGGGTGGGGTGGGGCACAGTTCTGTATAGTGTTCGGCTGGAGTAGTATGTTTAGTACCTAAAAGTTTTCGGTTTTGCTAGAGAGACGGTTTTCTTGATCTTCTGGCTAGACATTGAAGCCTCTGGTTGAGGCTTTTCTTGTCGACGCCCATTGACATTTCTGGGTTGCTGGCTCCTTTACCCCCAAGTCTGGGATAGATGAGGCAAAAAGAAAACCCAAGGGACTCACCACCACGGTGTTCCTCAGGTCCCAAGTTCCATAGCCAGTCTCCTTGCTTCTATCTTTTGGAGTCTTCCTATCTAGTCTTCTATGTAATTTTTATGTAATTCCTTCTAGTCGTACTTAGAAGGAAGAATAGAAAAAGGCAACTGTACTCCATTTTTCCAGAAGTAGGAGCCTCCCAATAGCAGCTTAACAAATGGAGTTAATTTGGGAGAGGTTGGACTCATTTTCTGCTCAATACATGTTGTTCATGGCAATGAACAAAATTCCATATCCCCTCCCTCAAAGAAATTACATTCTGGTGAGAAAACAAATTCTGCTATTAGTTCCTAAACATTTTCACTTGGTGATATCTTGATAGGGAAATGCTAAGGGTAGGAGACTGAAGATGAGATCTGGCAGTTACACCTTTTCACCACCATCTTGGTCATTTCCCACACTATGCATCCCATCTTGAAGTAGATTCCAGACTAGCTCATTGTCTGGCTCAGCATGTGCCCCTGGTTCTACTGTACCCCAGGGAGAGAGCCGGGTTTAGAGTGAGCAATCAGAAGAACCATAAACAGATGATCCATCTTCCAGCAAGCCTTGGGGCAGTGACATTTGGTCTTTCAGGAGGGACCAAACAGAAAGTATCTGACATTGAGTCTTAGGAGGGAAGGGCTCCTTTTCACTGGGGTAGTGCCTTGCCAGCCAAAGAAGATCCACCTGTGACTGGATATTGTTTCTATTTGCAGAACTTCAAAATCTGGCACACAGGTCTCATCCAAGAGTCTACAATACACATGATCCCTTTCAGTAAGTCTCTTGTTTGTTTAAGCTAACTGAGTAGACTTTTTTTGGCGAAACAAAGAATTACTGACTAAGTCAACCTGGCTTATTCAAGGAGAACAGGAAAACCACCACCCTGGGAACTTATAATTTCAAAATGTATGGATCCTAAAGGAAGTAAAACCCAAAGTGAAAAGGAAGAATTTCCATTTCATTTCCATTTCCATTTCATTCTTGTACCTGCTCTTGAGGGGGTGATCTAAATTCCTTCGTTTTCCTGGCAGTGAGTGCAGCTGACATGTTTAAGGCTTGCATCACTTCATTGTATCGGAAGCGTTGATTGTCTTGGAGCTTTGCTACAAAGTCATCTGAAAAGGCCACAATGGCTTCTATCCGGTGCCGGACCTGGCAGTCACAGAGGTACTGAAGCAGCAGGCACATCTAAAAACATGATGAAAAAAGATAACAGATTTAATTTTTCGATCTTTAAATGGCTAATGCATATCAAATCAAAATCCGTGGCAGACATGCTTAGTGGCCAACTCTTCCATGAACAGAATTCTGATTTTGTGTACACAGCACTGTGCTTGGTCCCAGGGGATAAAACATAATTTTTCTAAGCCAAAAGGGTAAATACATGTTCTTCTGGTGGACACTTACCATCCTGGCCTCCTCTGCAGCTACAGGTACAAAGGCGACTAAGATATATAATGAGAAGTTAGCCAGGGGGCCCTGTGGGAACGATTCCCCAACAATAATAAAAGACGAGGGGGAGCCTGGGTGGCTCAGTCGTTAAGCATCTGCCTTCGGCTCAGGTCATGGCCCCAGGGTCCTGGGATCGAGCCCCGCATCGGGCTCCCTGCTCAGCGGGAAGCCTGCTTCTCCCTCTCCCACTCCCCCTGTTTGTGTTCCCTCTCTCGCTGTGTCTCTCTGTCAAATAAAGAAATAAAATCTTTAAAAAATAATAATAAAAGACTAGAACACCTTTTTTTCAAAATTGGTATAACTGGGTAATGAGTGACAGGATCATTTCACTTTAAGATGAAAACCACACACTGAGGAGCACAGGAAAATATTCAGAGCTGGGTTCCTGAGAACATTCTAGATGTCCTAGAACGGTGTACCTTTTCAGACTTCACATGTAAGTTAATTAAGTGGTTTCATTGCTTATCCATTAAATGGTTAGTTGCGTATTCTTCTACCTGAAGCCAAAAGGATTTTTAACTGATAGAGTATGTTGGTAGAAAGTGGGGGCAGGGTAAGAAAGGGGTATGAGGTGCCTTCTATTCCAGGTATTCCAACAAAGAAATTGCTAATGAAGAGGGAGGAGAAAAAGAGCTGGCAGGTAGACACCTACACCTACACACACAG
Source organism: Mirounga leonina (assembly GCF_011800145.1). Classification (NCBI taxonomy): domain Eukaryota; kingdom Metazoa; phylum Chordata; class Mammalia; order Carnivora; family Phocidae; genus Mirounga; species Mirounga leonina. Next base: position 7,873,209 of record NW_023270380.1, on the reverse strand, counting down.
ATGCAAATTACTAACGGTATCTCTTATGAACTATTGTCAATTGACTCCATTGGAAAATTCACGAATTCCATTCTAAATGAAACACAATTATACTGGCACATCCCAAAGCACAACAGGAAGTTAGTTAATTTTATGAAAAACTATCATTACATAGGAACACAAAAGTACACACACCACCCCCAAGAGTAAAGGAGGCAAAGGCAAGTATCAATACCTTCATAGTTAGTAACTCTGAAATTCACTAAAATCATTTTTTCTGATTACCTGCAATTTAACTGGCTCAGGCAGTTTCATTTGGAGCAGGCCTTCCTTTGGCCTCTTATCCCCTTTGGCTTCTTCTTCACCAGCTCCTTCTGGCATGGCATCTTCTGGGCTGGGCTCTTTCTCCAGCGTGTCCGTCTCCTCGTCCGGAGTGGCGGCTTCCTTGAACACACTGGGCTCTATCAACTGCAAGATGTGTTTCAAGTCCTCATTGTGAAAGATCCCCATGATGAGCAGAGTATAGAAAAGCTTGATGAGAGGTACAAAGAGGAACTCAGTGGTCCCCCCAACGGGGTCCCGGGCATGAAGGCTGCCCTCTTTAACAGCTTCTGTCAACATCTGAATGGTTTTGGCCTTGAGGATGTCCAGCGGGAACTCTGGACTGTACTGGTAACATTCATTATTAATGCTTACAAAACTGGGAGAGGAAAACTGTATCCGTGGCCTGAGGGAGGTGCTGAGGCCAATCCCTGGGAGGCCATGTTTTTTCTTCTCGTCGGGGAAAAGGGTGATGCTCTTGGTCTCCTCCGTCATGGGCACAATGAATTCACTGTTCATCATGAGCCTGGCCGTGGCGTAGGAGCTAAGGTGGATGTCAATCAGCAGGTCATAGTAGCCTGCACGCAGCAAACCGGGCATGTATTTGTTCTCGATGGCGTAGAGCAGCTGAGGTTCATCCACGTGGCTGCACAAGGCGTGCGCCACCCGGTGGTTCCCAAGAGCGCAGACAGCGGAGTAAAGCCGGAGAGTGTGATAGTGGAATTTTAGCAGCTCCTCCTGCTCTGTCAACTCCAGTATGTCCACAGATCTGAGGAAGGAAGGAGCGTGGGAGCAAGGTTATGCAGAGGACATTTTTCAAAATTCTGAATCAGAGGAGAAATCTGTGTACATCACAAATTTCAAAAAGTTACGGAAACACTTTTTTGTTTTTATAGTTTTCTGTGGCAGGTTTCATGATAGCATAGTGGTTTTTTTTTTCCCCCCTTAATCAGTACTACATATGTTACAAGTTTTCCTCTGTGTACAATTTTATGTTGGAAATTTCCAACTGGTAGTGCTTGGAGCTTTTTCATCTTCCATTACCCCAAGGTTTGGGGCACCTCTTTTCGATACAGTCTCCATCTGGACGTGGGGACTGCCTTCTTTTCAAAATTTGAGCACTCCTTGGAAAATCCTGAATGTCCCTTTCCAACTTGGCTAAGCTGGCTCAAGAAGCCAGAAAACTCTGCCTTAAGCTATGTTGCCCTTGTCTCTGACCCATGATTTGCTATTACACTGACCAGTCAGAAGTAAGCAAGTGAAGGGCTAATTCCTCTGACATGAGTTACGGTCTCATACATGCCTCACAGCCCCACATGTCCACCAACGCAGCTCTGGTTTCCACCAGATTTGTGCAGCTCATGAAACAAACATGATCTGTGACATTGCACTTGGGAAAGTTTCTGCTTGGAATCTGGTGACACTGGGCTCTTAATTCAGGTCATTTTGCTTCTACCACATATCATGACCTTCCAACACATAAAACCTTAAAAGTATGGCCAGAATATGCCTAAAGTAAAGCCATTCCTTTCAAAATAGAGTCAATTTTAAAAGCACATAATTCCTTTAGATGTGCTAAATTTTCTAGACTATTTATTTAAATTATTAAGATGGCTCATGGGTGACACTGTAGAATTAAAAGTAGAAACCTGATATATTCACAATAAAGGGAATGACTCATTCATCTAGGAAAGCGTCCTTGGTGAGAGTGTAATATAAACTCATTATTATATGACTTGTTTATTAATATTCATCCTGCACTTAGCCTGGTACACAGTAGGGGCTGAGGATTTCTTTGTGATTATTTGTTGTTAAGCTCTGTCAGGTCCTTAGGTACTCTATCATCCTGTCCATGCCCACCTACCATATCTATGCTGCCCGGCTCACAGGTATTCCATTGAAAACTTGACAGTGCAGAATTGTTCCAGACTGCACCTCCCAAACTTCAGAATCAGAAGCTTTATGCGATAGAAACCCAAAGTGAATGATTACCCACCCTGTGTACCACCCTAGGCCTCCAGGAAACCACCCAACTGTGGGTCTCAGCTGCTAGCACCCAGTTCTGGGGAAGTTATAATTGAGCAGGCTTTCTCCTTCAAAGTATAGTAGACAATGATTCCCATATCTTAACTAGGTCCCCAGTCTCTCAAAAAGACTGTTAGCCTGGCTGATAGTCAAATATAGATAAACTTGTTCACTGTAGCAACACAGAACATCTGCATTCTAGGTTCTTATTGAAGAGCACAACTTCATCTACTGTCTAATCACTCTCAAACTGTCAGTTTCTAGAAACAACAACTAAGGACTCTACATTGTTGCTGCCACCTTCCAACCCACCCCCCATTATTCATTTTATGGCACCCCATTCCTTCCTTTAAAGCACCTCTCTTCCCTACTAGACCATGAAATCTTTTAAGGTAAGAGCCATGTCTGTTTTATACACCATTTACTATCCAGTGCCAGGGACACAGTGGGAACTAAGACATATTTGTGGAATGAATGAATAAGGGAAGTCTGAAGGATGTATAGTCTACATCTCCCAACTCTACATTTAGGTCAAGGTAAACCAAAGCATAGACCTCAACCAGTTTAATCTGTCTTCCCACACCAACTCCTTGTAGCAATATTCATACGTTAATGAGCTATAGCTTCAACTGGAGGATAGCAAAAGAAATAACTCATTGTTTTATCTGTTATAAGGACAATACTAAACATAAGATAAAATACCTGCTTAGCATATAATATAGATTATACTCTTGTTTATACATATTCTCCCTCTTCCTTCTTCCCTGTATGTGGAGTAATCTCCGCCCTACTTACTTTGGGCTTGGCTATATGACTTGCTTGGGTCAATAAAACATGAATGAATGTAACATCTGCCACAAGCAAAAAGAAGTTCTCAGAGACCTCAGGTGTCTGTTAACCCTCCTGAACATCCATGCTTGGCCACGGAGACCCTATGTCTCAGGCTGGGAGCTGCCCCATCAGCTTGGGTCTCAGGGTAAGAAAGCCCATGGACCGCACGCATCGCCCACCCCAGCCTGGCGCAGACCTTGTCCAACTGCTAAGTCTTAAGTCAGATTGCAGCTGTACTTGTCTGAATGTTTACCTGCTCTTAGTGGAGATAAAACGAGAGGAAAGGAACAATATCCTATGGCCCCTTCAAGGGTGGTATAATAATTTTGTTTCAGTAACAAAGTAGATGAGAAAGAGATTTCAACTTGGAATATGTGAAATAATATCTCCATTGCCCCCAAGAAATTAGATATTTTTAAGCTTTCTTTTGTATCCCCAGCAACACCCCCGATTTCAAAGGGTCCCAATCAGACAGTAAAGGGCACGCAGGGCTGACCTGTTCTCCTCCGGGATATGAAGAGACATGAACTGCAGAGGATCCAAACACTGCACTAGCCAGCCTTGGCGCTCACTTATTCGAGAGACATCGACCTTCAGGAACTGGTTGGGCATCCTGCTCCACAGGACGTGGGATAGAAATTGCACGTGGAGACGCGGTGGACACTGTGGCACAGGATTTTTGTGCTCGCTCTTGAATAATCCCGCCGATAGAGGCATCACATTCTAGGGAATGGGGGAGCAGAGAAAGAATTAATTTATAACAGTTTTTGGGGTTAATGAAGTAATGACCACAGTCCTGCACAGGAGAGAGATACTGGAAGTAAGATACCCTCAGCGTCCAGCAAAGTCAATACAAGAAATAACAGAACTTGGATTGAGTTGCTCCTACAAGGACAAGAGGAGAAAATATTATGAGAGAACGTACCTAAAACTGGTTGGGGATATTGCTTTCATATACACTCTCTGGCTACCTGGGAACGCAATGGCAACCAAATATAACCACAGAATTTTCATATTTCTTTGCCGAGCTGGGCCCTCAGTGAAATCCAGCAAGCCTTCAGGCTGCTTTTGGCACCCAACTCTGGAAAGAGTTACATTCACTTGGCTCTCTCCTTGTCTGTCCCCTGTCACCCACCTCCTCCTTCAACCACTCACCCACTCACTGTCAGGTTTATCAGGCTTTAGTAGCCGGTGGTATTCTGGAGACAGCTCAACAAATAAACGGGACCATTACACAAGGAAACAGAATTCATCATTAACACAATTTATTTGTCATTCACCTTCCTCCACCTCCAATACATACCATCTTCAGCCTTCCTAATTCCTTCCGTCTGGTCTCAAGGAAAGAGAGATCTCTACTGCGCCAAAACTTATTCGTCCACTTATGACCTTGATACTATCCCCACCTACCTCTTATGGGCCATATAAAAACAATGACCTCACTTTTCCCATTACCTTCAGTGTCTCCCTCTCCCATAAAGCCTTGTCTACTGTATACTTATACACGGTTTCATCCTCAAGCTACTTTCCTATTCTCCCCTGCTAATGGGGGGGAAAAAAAGGCCTGGCATTGCTTTAGGCACTGAAGGAACAGAATACACAAAACCCCTCCTCTCATCCAGCTCCCATCTTTTTTTTATTGGAGATTAAAAAAAAATAAAGTCAGAAAGCAGATTCAACAACAGACCCAGGATGGAGGAACCAGAAGGCAGGGCAGGAATAATAAACAGAGTAGTTAGAAGGGGAGTCACTGAGAAGGTGATAAAGAAGGACCCAAAGAAGAAGCATGTGGACATGCAGGGGAAGAAACTTCCATGCAGAAGGGACGGTCAACGCAAAGGACCCGAGGAGGAAGTCTGCCTGGCAAGTTTGAGGAAGAGTTGGAGGCCAGGGTGGCTGGAGTGGAACGAAGGAGGGGAGAGCAGCAGGAGATGAAGTCAGGGAGGTAATAGGAGAGCAGACTGTTTAGACTTGAGAACCATCATGAGACCTCGGGTTTTTGTGTTCAGGGAAAGAGGGTTTCGAGCAGTGGAATGGCACAATCTGATTTCTTTTTGAGAGCAGTGACAGTCACTCAGATTGTTGTGCGATGAACAGATGGGCAAGGGGGAATTCAGGAGACCCCATCAAGAGGCTACTGGAGGAACCTGATGAGGAATGATGGTGATGGAGATCGGTGTGATCATCAAAAGGGGCGATGGCAACAGGTTGCGGGCCAGGGATTAGCTGGCAGATGGAACTGGGATGCGGAATGTCAAGGAGAGAAGTCAAGCATGACCTCAAGGTTGTGGGCCTGAGCAAGTGGGTTTGCTATTTACTGACATGAAGAAGACTGTAGATTGGACAGGTTAGGAGGAGGAGGTGTGATGGTCCGCACTTCTATTTTGGACATATTTAGACATATTTAATTTGCGATGTCTGTAAAACACCCAGATGGAAATGTCAAATAGACCAACATGAGTCAGAGTTCTAAGAAACGACTGCTCTTTTGGTTAAGTTATATATATATATAAAATATATATATACATAAAATATATAAATTATATATATATATAAAAAACCATCCAAATTTGCTGTCTTTCTCTATTTTCAGTGCTGAATTTGCTACAATATAGTTTCATCCATCATTTTGCTGAACTTCTTCTGGCAAGGTCACGGAAGCCTTCCTAACGAATAAGAGTCACAGATTCCTTTAGTCCATATTATATTTGCCTTCCTGTGGCTACTGAGAATCTCATTTTACAAAGGCAGAAACTGAGCTCACACAGTTGAGGGAAAAAAAATGTCCAAAGTCACCGAGCCAGCCCTGTAAAACTGCCTATGGTATGCATCCTGATGTGTGCCTTGCATCTCAAATTTACAATTGCAAAATTCAATTCAGTTCCTTTTCCTGCATTTCAACAAGCTCTTCTGCTTATTGTATTAGCATCCCTTAGTTGTCCAAACTAAAAAAAAGTAGTAATAATAATAATTTAATCCTCGAATCTTCATTCTCCTTGAGTACTTGGATCCAATTCAGCAACAAATCCTATCAATCCAATTAACTGTCACATTTTATTCATTTCTCCTCTACAACATCTTCTCATTTAACATTCTCCCTCCATTATGACTTCCACAGCTCTCACCGTCTTGTCCCATGAAGACAGTATCAAATTGGGGTACCTCAATTTTCCTGCCTGTTCTCATTCTTGAGAGCAGATACTTCCCCACATTGCCACCTCCACATGACTGCCAATGTATTTTTCCAAAACAGGTTTCATTATACTCAAGCCCCTGCTTCAAGTTTCCAATGGATCAACAATGATCCACATAACAGGTGCCAACTTCTTAGCATGGCATTCAAGGCCTTTCCAGCTTGGACTTGGTCTCCCTTCTATCCACATTAATCTCCAGCCACATCCTGGAAGGCACCCTTGGTTAAGTTGCATTGAATTCCTTAACCTTTAGCACTGTGATTCACATACCTTTGCTTTCTTGTGCCCTCTGTCTAGAATGGCCTCTCCTACTAAATGTATTCTGATATCTCTTATTCAATGGTTAAGAATAAATCTACATGTCCCCTCTTCCTTTAGCTTTATTTGGTACACCCTGTCCAACCTCCAACTTCTTTGTTCTTCCACTCGTTACACAGTACTCTACACCTGCACTATTCTAGCACTTACCATTATGTGGCAGTTTCGTGTCTTTAAGCCCATTTACTAGCTTACCTGTGAAGTTCAATGATTATCGAATGGTATGTTATTTGGCATTTTTGTTCCATATAAGCCTAGTTTTCTTGAATAATATATTTATGATGACCACAGGGAAGCCTTTTTTTGTTCTTAACTATTTTAATGAATTAATAAATACTTTAAATTGTTGCAGAAACCCTTTCTAATTGGGCGCCTGGGTGGCTCAGTTGGTTAAGCGACTGCCTTCGGCTCAGGTCATGATCCTGGAGTCCCAGGATCGAGTCCCGCATCGGGCTCCCTGCTCAGCAGGGAGTCTGCTTCTCCCTCAGACCCTCCCCCCTCTCATGTGCTCTCTTTCTCATTCTCTCTCTCTCAAATAAATAAATAAAATCTTAAAAAAAAAAAAAAAATCTAGAAACCCTTTCTAATTAATTTCGTTGCCCCAGTGACCTGAAGAAGATTACAGGACTTTCAAGCATGGCTTACCTTTCTTTTAAAAGATCATTTATGTAACTGATATCAGTACTAAAAAAAAAATACTGAATTCATTTAAAGAAATAACTGGTATTCCCTAATAGAAAGACCCCAAATATAATATCAGCAATGAGTCTTTCTTACCTTTATTCTTCCCAACTCAAACTGGAAAACATTGGGACTTGTAGCTTGTGCAAACACTGCAGGAAATAATTTTGTACTTGGCTCCACCTTAAACAAACAAATGAATTTGGTAAGATTAGACAATGAAGGAACACAAAGAAAAAATATTTTCTTTATAACAACTAAGGAACACTTTACAGAAAGGGACTGGACACCTGCATTCTCTCAGATACCCCCTTTCAATAAATTTGGATTATTTAATGGCATTATCATATGAACATTTCTGGAGGAATGTACTGTTTCCTCTGAAAGGCACTGTTATTATTCAAACAGAGATAAAAAGGGCAGAATTAAACTCATCTAGATCTCTTTTCATTTTATTCTAATTTCTTTTTTTTATTTAAGATTTTAATTTATTTGAGAGAGAGACAAAGAGATAGAGGGATCGCATGCAAGCTGGAGGGACAGAGGGAGAGAGAGAATCCTAAGCAGACTCCCTGCTGAATAGGGAGCCTGACCCAGGGCTCAACTCCATGACCTTGAGATCATGACCTGAGCTGAAATCAAAAGTCGAGGCTTAACCGACTGAGCCACCTAGGCACCCCATTGTTTTCTTCTAATTTCTGTTGTACTTTTTGGACTAAAATGTGTTTTTCCTCTCATGGGGAGAAAAAGCTTTCTTTCTGGAAGCATGCCACCATCTCTGCCCACAGACCTGGTAGTACGTGCCCAGCTCCTTGCCGTTGGCGGTGAACGTGAGCAGCCCACTGGCAGCGTCCACCACACACCCGATCTCCAGGCCATTGTTGTTGCGTCCCTGTCCGGGGCTCATGCTCTCACCCGCACACACCATATAGCAGTTGCTGCGTTTGATGCTGAATTTCAAAAAAAAAAACAAAAAAACAAAACAAAACAAAAAAACCATATTTTCATCTTCGTACGACCACAGACATGACAGAAAGCTATATCTTGCAAACTAAACCTAAATTATGCTGCGCAAGCAACAAGCTCATGCTGTAATGGGAGAGGTGCACAATGGGCCCGATTCTGTGATTCTGAGCAAAACTCCATTGACTTCGTGGACATTCTGAATCAGGTCTTACACGTCTCTGAATTTCGCACCTAATGGAGACAGGTCAACAAGTTGGAACCAAGTAAAAACTGACCTGCACCTTCCCTCCAAAAACTCAAACCAAACTGGACCTTTTTCTGAGGTTCAAAAAAGTTTAACTGTTTAATAATCATCCAAATTTGCAATTTTCATTCTCATAGGGTTTTGTTTTTTTTTTTTCTTTTTAAACCACTTGTTCAGGGATGAGAAGCATTCATTTCCAAACACTATCAAAATCCTGAGGCAAATTCTATGTGAGCCATCAGTGATTCAGTATATTTAAAATTTGGCTAAAATTATGCCCCTTTGTGGACAATTTCTGGTGATCTGTTATGAGAGAAAAAATTTGCTAGAATATGCATTAAAATAAGTGATATTAACAACAAACCCTTGTTTCACCCTCACCAAAACCTTTACCAGAGATGGTAATAAACGTGATTTGAGCTTTGCCTCCTTCCCTTTCTCTGCCACAACAGAGTGAATGTGTTCATGAAACAATCAAAAAAAAAAAGTCAAAGGCAGGCAAGTAGGAGGAAAAGAAAAAGAAGGCTGAGATAAAGTCAGTTTCGGAATAATCAAGTTGGCTCTGTTTCTTCGCCCTACTTACATAAGATTCGACAACCCTTCCCTACCCTCTTATTTCTTATGCTAAAATCATCTCTCAGGTATCCCATCCCCTCTGTTGGGTTATTTCCTTATATTATTGCCATCTCTGAAAAATCAAATGTGTCCTGCAAGAATATTCCCAGAGACAGGTGGTTTGGGACCCCCATACTGATGTATAAAGCACTCTTGACTGGAGATTTTGGCTCGGCCCACTGTCTCCAGGGCTCCAGTGTTACAACCTAAAGGCAGGGGAGTGAGCTTCCAGTCACCACAAACGATGGTGCAGGTAGAGAAGAGAAGCAAGGTTATGGAGGACTTTTTCTATGAGACCTGTCACAGCAGATCAGAGAGGATGCATGGGCACAAAAGGTAGATGCAAATGGTCAGATCTTCTCTTGTCTTATTCTGCAAGGAAGATAGCCTTCTTCACTTTTTTGAAGGTTTGGTTTGAGTTTGGTTTTGTCTTACAAATGAAAAAGGATGGCACAGAAAGTGTAAGTGACTTACCCAAAGCCACACAGCGAGTCAATGGCAAAGCTGAGGAAAGAACCCACTACTCCTCAGTCTGAGTTCAAATGCGTCCACCTGGTCTCAACTACTAGCCCATATTCTCTTCATTTTTTTCTCCCCACCACATAAACAGTTCCCAAGACACATTTCAGACCACAGAGATCTCACATTCACCCATCCCTAATCCCTAAAACAAAGGCTAAGGACGGGTAACCCAAACTGTTAGTCACACAGTGTCACCTAAAGGAATATACAATTTTTACCCAAAAAGGATGCACTCCTCTTACTTCTATAATGTTTTTCACTTTTAATATATTCAGATTCCTTACTGGTTTGTAGGAGTAACAAAAAGGAACTGACATTAATGGTTTGATGATATTGTTCCTATAAATACAATATTATCCTGGACATGAAATCCAAGGTGGGGGTGGAAAAAAACACGTAGGTTTATCAACATTTTCATCAGATATCATTCATGTAAAAAGAAAATTGAGAAAAACCGACCTTTCATGCACTTTTCCCTTTTCGTCTCCTAGAGTAACGGTTACTGTACGAACTCTGTCCAAGTCAAAGCCTGTATCATATTGATGGAAATCTGATGTAATCCAGCCTACCCAGACGTTAGTAGGTTCTTGGCCAGGAAAGATTCTCACTGAGTAATAGTACTGTCAAGACAGTAAAACCAAGTGTTGGCAAAGTAAGAAGAAACAAAACTTTGATATGCAACATCTTTGAACTGCCTAAGACTGTATTTCTTTGTTTAAAATCATTTGGCCTAATTCAAATGTTATAGGTACAAAGAACTGACACTGTGAGGTAGGTCTGAAAACAGAGCGAAGGGAAATTAAATCACAAATAATGGGAAAAAGAGAAAAGATTTTATCAGAGCAAACATTCTAAGTGATTTGAGGCTTTTTATACTCGTAAGTATGTATGTTTTATGTACATCCACAACATACATACAAATGTATGTGTACATATATAGTACGCTTATGTAGAAAAATAATCCATGTAGGCAGGTTAAGTTTCATATTCTTAAGTTTACAGAAGCATACTAATCAATGCTGAGTTTTTATGCCTGTCACCCACCTCTTTGAATATGCTTCACCTTTCCTACCAATAACATAATATTTTGACACCTTAAAATCACTTTGAAATAGTTCAGAAGTAATAAGTGAAAATCTAGCTCAAACATGGGGACACTCTACGAGGGGTAGAACTATATATTTTTTCCCATTTGGCATTTTAGGAAAAGTTGTTTTGAAAATGGTAAATGGCAGATGGCAAAACGTGACCTCCAACAAAGTATTTTAAATCATCTTCCTTTAGACGTATCACTAAGATGAAGGAAATCATATGCACTTTGAAAAATTAAGTGGAAATCAAAATTTTTCCAAGAAACGGGATAGCAAAATCAGGATTAAGCACACCATGAGGATATTTTGCCTAAAATAGTTCTCTTAGTACATAATATACATCAGAATATACCTATGCTTTTCAAAATTTTGGCCCCAAAAATATAAGCAAATAATTATTTTAAAATAAGCTGACTAAATAGGATGAATGAAAATGAACTCTTTGAAATGCAACACATAATAAGTGACAAAGAGGAGTAAGTGACAAAAGCTGCAACCTCATACCGTGGACGTTTGCATCAAGTAATCGTAATCATCCCGATCATCTGCAAGGACATCTTCAGTGAGTCTTGCAGAATGGCTCGTGCTGTAATCTGGCTTTGTTCTTCTAAGCAAAAATCTGAAATATATTACAGGACTAAGAATAAGCAACATTAAAATGTTCTGCCTCACTGGAACATGAGCATATAATCATGTTAGTAGAGTGGTTCAAAATAAGGGTGATTTTGCTCCCCAGAGGACATCTGGTACTATCTGGAGACATTTCTGGTTGATGCAGCTGGGGGTGTGTGCCACTGACATCTAAGTGGGTGGAGGCCAGGGATGCTACTAAATATCCTTCAATTAACAGGGCAGACGCTCATATCAAATAATTATCTGACCCAGAGCATTGATCATGCTGAGGTTGAGAAATCAGGATTTAGTGCAAAAAAAGGATGCTAAAATAACTTGCCTTCTTGTCTATAAAAAAATACTACTGAAGAGAGTATACTCTAGAATACTCTCTAAGTTTCAACCAAGAACATAAATATAAACATCTTAAAAACTAACTCTTAGGAGGGCACGTTCTGCATGGAGCACTGGGTGTTAGACACGAACAATGAATCATGGAACACTACATCAAAAACTAATGATGTAATGTATGGTGATTAACATAACAATAAAAAAATTTTTTAAAAACTAACTCTTAGGAGAAAATACTTATAAATTATATATCTGATAAGGGGTTAATATCCAGAATATATAAAGAACTCCTATAACTCAACAACAAAGAAGCAAATAACCCAATAAAAAAAAGGGGGGCAAAGAACCTGAAAAGACATTTCTCCAAAGATGATCCACAAATGGCCTATAAGCACATGAAAAGATATTCAACACCATTAATCATCAGGGAAATGCAATTCAAAACCACCGCAGAGATGTCACTTCACAGCCATTAGGATGGCCATTATCAAAAAATCGGAAAGTAACAGGGGTTGCTAAGAATGTGCAGAAATTGGAACCCTTGTGCACTGTTGGCGGGAATATAAAATGGTGCAACTGCTATGGAAAATAGTATGAAGGTTCCTCAAAAACTTAAAAACAGAACTAGCAGCAATTCCACTTCTGGGAGTATATCCAGAATAATTTAAAGTAGGGCCTTGAAAATATATTCACACATGCATGTTCCTATCAGCATTATTTGCAATAGCCAAGAGGCAGACTCAATCCAAAGTCCATCAATGGATGGATGGATAAACAAAATGTGTCTGTACTCAATGGGGTAATAGTCAGCCTTATAAATGAAGGAAGTTCTGACACATGCAGCAACATGGATGAACCATGAGGACATTACGCTGAGTTAAGTCAATCGCACACAGAAAAAAAAAAAATACAGTATGATTCCACTTCATAAAGTGGTCAGATTCATAGAAATAAAAAGTGGAACAGTGATGACCACAGGCTGGCGGGGAGGTGGAAAAGGAGAGTTGTTTAATGGATACAGAGTTTCAATTTTGCAGGATGAAAAATTTCTGGAGACCTGTCTCACAACAATGTGAATCTACTTCACACTACTCAACTGTACACTTAAAAAAAATGGCTAAAATGGCAAATTTTGTTGTGCGTTTCTTACCACAATAAAGAAGTGCCTTAAATAAGTAACTTGGGATAAATTATGTCTGTGGTAACAAACGAGATGGCAAACAGGTTGCTTTCTTGTCCCCTGTTGAATCCTTTATACGTAGAGGAGGAGGAAGAAGAAGTTGACACTGGGAAATCCCTTGCTCTCTCCTGTATACCCCTCCCCACATAATAACTACACATTTAAAATCATGTTGCATGGATCAATGACCTTTGTTTCAGACGAGAGGGCTTTTCCTGAGCATAATCTTTGTGGTTATTAAATTCTGGTTTTGTGGCTTCCTTGTCTTTGTCAACTCGATCTGGCACCAGATGGCCATGAGCGGTCTTCATTAGAACCTCAAAGTCAGAATCTGCATCATAGTCCTCAAGATCATTCTTGGGCCCAAAGAGGCCGGCGCCTGGGAGTCCTCCTGCCACCGTCTTGGAGAAGACTTCTGCGCACTCGATAGGCATGCTCAGGCGATAGAACATGATATCGGTGCTGCTCTTCTGAGAACCAAAGGACTTCTGAGTCACCTTCAAACATGGAGAACTGTCTATGGTGCCGTCTATTCTGGTCACCTAGCAAATGAAGAAGCGAGAGCTCAGATGTGAATCAACACCGTCGACCTCCTGATTCTAAAGATCGCTAACAGATATCACATCTTTCAAACCCTGAACATGGCCACGCGTGGCATAATTTTGCAAATGACAAGATTAAACACAGGGAGTCCTGTATTACAGACTCATAGCTCTGCTTCTGATTCCAAGGACAGTTTGGGAAGTCCATGTTACAATTATATTTATTCCTATTGAGCCTGGTGTTGACTATATAAAAAGAGAATTGATTATTGTTAATTAGTCTAATCAGGTACTCATAAAGTACTTAACATCAGAATCTAATGCTGTGCTCAGATTCCACTACTATGTAGCACTTTAGGGCCACCTTTTTAAGTAAGTGGCAATAATTGTCCAAGGGGGAATTCCCATGCATAAAGACATTCATCCCTTGTTTTTGGCAATGGTCTGAATTTTTTTTTATTATTATGTTATGTTAATCACCATACATTACATCATTAGTTTTTGATGTAGTGTTCCATGATTCATTGTTTGTGCATAACACCCAGTGCTCCATGCAGAACATGCCCTCTTTAATACCCATCACCAGGCTAACCCATCCTCCCACCCCCCTCCCCTCTAGAACCCTCAGTTTGTTTTTCAGAGTCCATCGTCTCTCATGGTTCATCTCCCCCACCGACAATGGTCTGAATTTTAAAGAAAAAGCAAACCTCGATATGCTCATGATTTGGTGGGACCTGGAGAAACTGAGGAAGCCTCTTGCTTAGCCACATGGTAATATCCCTGTTTGTGTTAACAGCAAATGGCTCATAGCCCTCTTGTAAGCCACAGATGGTGAAATATTTCAAGGTGCTGACATCCTTTCCAAAGTTCATCCTTCCCACTTGAGCCACTCCAAGACTACAGACAGGAATGAATCCTGGGAAGAAAAAAAAAAAAAAATCAAATGTTCAGTATCATTCGTATGACAGCCTGTTTGTATGGAATTTCCAAAAGCACTGCTCCATTACTCCTGTCTTTGGGAGAGACAGTGGCATAAGGTAAAACAATATTTGGAGAAAACAGACCACTGATGCTAAGTATTAAATGTAAGGGTCAGAAAACCAGAGTTTGATCATAATTTACTAAATGTGGCCCCTAGATAAGACCCTTCTTTCACCCTGGACTTCTGTAAAAAGAGATAAGTGCTCAGCAGCCCCCAGTCCTCCAGGGAGCTCAGGGTGGACAATAATAGAAGGATCTCCTCAACCCACAGCCTCTTAGCTCAGGAATGCATGGGACTCCCTCATAGAGGGAAGGTAAGAAAAGTAAATGCCAAAGTGGGTTGCTCTTCAATCTAGAACAAGCATTTGAAACATGCAAGTACTGAGCACAGCCTGAGCCACAGATTTCTTCACATATAACTCAAGGAAAAAAGATTAAAGGCAACATTTTTAAAAGTTTTCATTCACTTATAGCTGCTTTTGAGTTTTGAGGAAAATTGTGCCTTTATCTGGGGTACACTAGAACTAAGTGTAGAAAACACGTAAAAAAAATATATAAATAAATATTCAGAAGTAGTTGCTAAAATCCCACTGAAACTCCTCCCATCTGTCCCTTTCCCTTTGATGTCACTGCCATTACAGGTTAAGGAGGGCAATTCACATCTGACCTAAATAATTAAGATATGAAATCAAAGTATAAGTTAAAAGTAAACAAGAAACTAAATCAAAAGCAATAGCTATATGCAGTAGGGGAAAATATCAAAATACTTCATCAGCTAATCTAATGTGTGGCAGGTTTAGTAAATCTTTCCACTACTGAATAAAAAGGGGAAAGTACATTAATTCTGTTCATTGTTTCTTTGAATTCTTTGGAATCAATTGTCTTTAGCAAGGGGCTGAGATGAAATTTTTCAGTGTGGAGGGTATGTGGAGGGATGTTTATGTACTCTTCATTTCCTTCTAGAATTTTTCACATAGAAATTCAAGTAGTCAGTACCATAAACAAGGTCAGTATTGGAAAACAGACTACGGAGCAGAGGACCTAATTTACCGATCAAAAAAGCAGTGGATCCTAAGAAAAGAACTAGCAATTGACTGTGTACCATTATGATTTATACTTCTTCCCTTGTTGAAATTAGTGGCAATAAAAGCAATATATAACCCTCAAAAGAGCATGAGAAAGTAAAAACTGCATCCTATAATTCATAACGATCTCACTCAATTTGTATTCATCACGCTATATATGCAAATAAATGGTTGTAGAATAGTGTTACCGACCAGGAAGCAAGAACACACCCAGCTGTGTGCAAGGAAGTGTGGATGATGAGTTTCTAGTTAAAACTAAAACCCACAGCTGTGTCTGCAGCTGTGACAGCTCTTGAAGCATCAGTCAAGGGAAATTGTTTGAAATAAGTGTCCCCAAAGGAATCGAAGGAAAGGACTGGATAAATACAATAGACCTGAGACAGCTTGAGCCACATTTGCACAAACTGGCAAATCGAACACCCATTTGACATAAACTAGGGGATACCAAGATAGAAACATCTCAGATTGTAAAGACTTATTTCTTGCTAGTCACTTTATGTGTAGAAGGAATCCCTACCCGATAAGTGAAGCTATAAATCCCTGTATAGATCTTTGGGTGCTTTTCATACTAATACCTGAACTTTTCTGTATGTTGAGATATTTTTATTTAAAAAAAAAAAGTAACTTGGGTTGCCCACATAGATTCATGTCCCAAACTGTTCGCTATGGCTGCATTTATGATCAGAGAATATTGATTGCACAATAAAAGTATGGTTTTTTCCTTGAGATGTAATACTATTTAGTCTTTGAATCTGGTTTTCAAAGGTTCATTAATATATAGAAAAAATATTCATAATAAATATTTTATGAAAGAAAGATAGAGCATATGATTTATTTTTAAACCTGGGAAAGCATTAGAAATTTTTTTTAATTAAAAAAGTGACAATGAAAAAAAAAGTTACAGAATGAAAAAAAGTTACAGAATGGTGGGATTTTTTAAAACTCTTTGTTCTTTCTTTTTCTGCTTCTCAATTTCACAAACTGTCTTCATTGAATATGTATTTTACTATGAAAACAAGTGATAGCCTTTGTAAAAAATAAAGTATTCATTGAATAAATTGGAGAACCGGAGTATACCTACATCTTTCTCATAGAGAAACGTGTAAGAGTAGTGTGGGTATAAAAAAATAGTCAAGTTCAGCCTCTTGAAGCTCAAGCTCTCTACGCTGCTGGGTGTGCAGTGCGTTCAGTACCAGAAATCTTGCCAATAAAATTGAAGTACAGGAATTATGAAGAGAAATTTAATAATATGCATTAAGACACTTTCAATCACTTCCTTATGCAAAAAATACTTAGGAGCTGCTGCCATGGCCGGAAACTGGGAATAATAGTTGACTAACACACAGACATCAGCCCAAAGGTTCTCACAGTCTACTGAGGTGGGAAGACAGGCAAAGAAGTTCTACCTCCTGAGCCATCTCTGGAGATGGGGTGCTAAGAGCAGAGGAAGGGTAGAGCGATGAAATTCAGGCAGGTTGTCAGAGGAGTTATCATCTGAGAGGGCAGATGGGCATAGGTCCTACGAAATGACTAAGAACACAGAGCTTTGCATCTGAGAGACCTCATGAAAATCTCCTTCCGCCAAGTCTCAGCTATTTGCCCTTTGACAAAGTCCTTAAATTCTCTAAGCTTTAATCCTTTCTTCTGTAACATCTACCCCACAGGATTACAGTTTTAAAAATGAAATCCTCTGTGGATAGTGCTCAAAACATGGATGCTTAGTGAACAAAATTTAAAAATTGGGGGGGGAGGTAAAAGTAAATATCCACAATAAAAGAAATGGACAATTATGATATATGCACAAAACTGAGTATGTGCGGGCATTAAAAATCATGTTTAGGACTCATCAGAATGTAACTGCAGGCAGAGAGAAAACCAATATAACAAAATACAAACAAGTGGTGATTCCAGCTAAGGGTAAACAGGTGTTCACTGCACTATTCTTGCACTTTTCTGAAAGGTTATTTCTCAAAATATAAAGTTGGTTAAAAAAATCAAAAGTTAAGTTTAAAATGTTTTTATATTGTGGAACAACATTTATAATATTAAGTTAAAAAGGTGGCTGGAGAAATTATTTTCACATCTCCATGCTTTAAATGGAAGAAAAATACATTGAAGTCAAATTTCTCTCTGGGTAAAGGAAACCTCTACAGTTTTTAGCCATTTTCATTATACTCCTTTGTATTTTCCAAATATTCAACCAGAATTTATTACTTCTTGATAAATAAATAGATGTAATTTTTCATTAGTTTACAGCAGATACACACTTATACATGGTATTTTTACTGCTTTTCCTGTTTTAGGCCCCTTTCAAGGAATGTATTCATGAAAGTATATCCATACGTAGAAACTGGCACATGGTTTTTTTTCTCTCTTTAATTTAGATGAAGAACTTAAAGTTAAATCATACTGTGACTTCTGAAGATGCAGTTTTATCTGTTTTGTTTTGTTTGTAGAGGGGAGGAGAAAGAGAGAGAGTGCTAGCTGTGGGAGGTGGGGAAGGGTGGAGGGAGAGAGAGAATCTTAAGCAGGCTCTATGCCCAGCAAGGAGCCGGATGAAAAGCTC
Organism: Mirounga leonina; assembly: GCF_011800145.1. Lineage (NCBI taxonomy): Eukaryota > Metazoa > Chordata > Mammalia > Carnivora > Phocidae > Mirounga > Mirounga leonina. The sequence continues at coordinate 7,855,105 of NW_023270380.1, read as the reverse complement.
CATCTCAAGACCCTGAGATCATGACCCGAGGCGAAATCAAGAGTCAGGCACTTAACCAACTGAACCACCCAGGCGCCCCTGAAGATGCAGTTTTCCTAAAACTTCTGTGATAATAAGACAACCAGTATTTCTAAAAATTGCATGTTTTTAAATTAGCGTATGCACAGCAGGAGCAAACGGATGGCCATGACATCAGGGTAGAGAATGGAGGGAAACAACAGGTGCTTTTCAGTCACATGACAGAAGGGCCAGGCCTCAGGCACTTGCATTTGGCCAGTACTTGGCAAAGTGCCTAGCAAATAAAGGTGCAGACAATGGATGACATGCCCATCACACGAGGCTCCCTAGTAGTAGCTAATGGTCCCTGAGTGTTTTTATCTGATGCTCCTCTCACTGAACGTTAACAACCATCAGTTGAGATAGGAATCATTATTATCACTTTCCTGACAAGGCAACAAACCTTTTAGCTTAAATCACTTGCTCACAACTAAGTGGCCAGAGAAGAAACCCAGGCCTGCCAGATCCTAAGGTCCATGCTTTAAGTCAGGGCCATACATAACCAGAGAGGAGAGATTTTAGGTTTTGTGGGCCATACAGTCTGGCAAAACTACTCAAACCTGAGTTGAAGTGCAAAAGGGGCCATATAATTAAATGAATGTGACTGTATTCCAATACAATTTTATTTACAAAAACAGGTGGCAAGCTGGATCTGCTTCAGGGCTTGGTATGCCAACCCCTGCTGTAAGTTACTATTCAACATTGTCTCCATACAGTATCAGGTCCCGCCATTCAGTAAGTATTTAATGAACACCTACCATGTGCCAAGCACTGTTCTTGGATAGAGATACAGCTGTGAACAGAATGGAAAAGACTCCCTTTCTGAAGCTCACCTTTGGGTAGGCATACTAAGTAAATAAACATAGTTATATATACATATATAAAATATAATGTCAGGAAATGATAAATGCTATCAAGACTTACTGAATGTTTGCCATAAATTAAACAAAATGGGTTGATAAATGACACTCTTAATAACTGCCCATAGCAAAACAGGATAACTGAGGTTCCACTCTTTATTAGTTCAAAATAAGCTGAACACACAAATACTCCCAACATGAGAAAACAGATTTCCACAAATTCAGGCACATACCTCGGCATAAGTAAAATTTTGGTCCTACCTTCCTGTGCTTTGCGTTCTCCATCTTCCATTCTAGTTACCTGAACTGACACCCTGCAAATAACAAAGCCTGGTGATAGCTAAGGGAAGTTTTCTTCCTGGCAGTGGATCTTAAATTTAGTACACATGAGTCCAATTGGTTTCTTGGGACTGAGCCAGACCCACCCTAGCCATTTGTAAATCTGTTAAAACAGTAGCTACAACGTATGGTTAAACTGCTTCCTCCAACAAAAGACAGATGGCTTCAGCAAATTTTAACTTTCTCCGTTGATGAGCCTCCCTGTTCCGGAGCAGAGGGGTGTGCGACAAGCATGCAAGTCCAGCAAAGGAATTGGCAGTCACAGGATGTGGGGGTGTGATGCGGGCGTGAAATCTGTGGCGGGGGCTAAAATGAAAGAAGATAAAGCAGATCACAAGCATACCAGCTTGTTGTAAGAACATACGGTTTCAGACTTCGAAATTTCTGAACTGCAGATACGAATCCACATTTATAACCCAAACCAAATGGCCGGAAGCAGTAAAAATGGGCAGTATTAGACTAAAATGTACATTTGAATTATTTGATCAGAAGGAAGAATAACACTTAATAGTGGCTTAGTATGTGCCAGATAATATACAGGCACTTTGTCATTTATTATAAATTATTAACCTCATTTTTCAAGATGAGGAAACAAATAAGATGTTAAATCATTTGTCTAAGGTCCTGTAGCTGGTTAAATAGGGAGCAAGACTTTGAATCAAGAATGCAAGAAGGAGAGTAAAACAGAAATAAGACATACTTGCCTTAGATTTCTGGGATCTTTAGAACTGGAAGGGGCATAAAGAGATCATCTCCAGTTAGAGCTTTTTATTTTAAGGAAATAAAAACAGAGAGGCTATTTGCCCAAAGCCATACAAGAATTATTATTTTCAGAATTGGGCCTAAAACCCAGAACTTCAGACATGAAATCTGCTGCTTCTATTCCACTTTGGCTTAGAAAATGACTTAACAAATACACTGAGTAAGGACTTTTGGAATTTATTATGTTTCAAGCGTATCTTTAGTGCAAAGACTTTGTATTACCAATTTGGGCACAAATAGGGACATCCCTATACTTTCCTCCTGGCTCTGGGTTCACTTCAGATAATCAAGATCAGTAGGCAATTTTATTTTTGCTCCTGAATACTATTAAGTGTCCTCTTTTCATCCACATACACAATGTAAATGTCAATTAACTGGTCAGTTTAAGCTAAGCAGGGTTTGGTTTTCACTGAACTCATCGATCATTTCACAATGAATTTCCCCAAATAACATGTGTAGAAAATATACACATGAACTCAAAAGACAGAAACTAGATCATCTGAAATTTAACTCTAAATTATCAAAATAAAAGTTCCCCTCATTTGTTAAAGTCGTACATATTTAAGAGTTTTATTCCTGGAGAAGTCCAAAGAATTTCTAGAATCTCTCTTTTCTGATTCTAGATGAAACTATGAAACGGATTATGCCAGTTCCCAACATTTTCAGACTCTAGAATTTGTCTATCACTTTATAACTAACTGCCTTTATCGTCACTCAAAATATCCAGTGTCCCAACACAATTTGGGGGCTGTTTGGATGGCCCCACTGCAGTGACTCAGTCTTGACTTCTTCTCTCAGCAAGTGCTAATTTTTAATTAGGGATATCCTTAATAAGCTACTGTCCCAGGTGGGATACAGACGTGCATCTGAGGTCTGTATCAATGGCAGGTTTCGCAGTGACACTTGTGACAGGAAGGACAGATGTCCTGGGTGAGCTGGAAGGCGGGGATCTGGGACTGTCCGTCCTTCTGCTACTCTTAACTTTATGTCATGTTGAAAACCTTCTAAATCGGTATCCACGAAGTGGTTAAACTGTTGCAATATTTCAACGAGCATAAGAAGAATATATTAGTCTGCCGGTTCCATGCTCTTGTTTGTTTCCTTCTTTCTTTTTTAAAGGTAGCATGATAAAATCAGTAATGGAAGGTTATGCTTCCCTTTTTCCTTAGAGAGCTTTTCAGTCTAAAGCTACGCCATTACTTTAATTACAACAATATTCTTCTGTTTTTTTGCTCCCGTGGGAAGGAATTCCATGCGGTCTAAGCCCCGGGAATTCAGTTTTGCTCGCTGTCCTTCCAGGTGGCAGATAGAGCATCATAAGCATCAGTTCTGGATTTGATTATAATCATTACAGATGTAGAACCTGAGGGCCCTGAGCTGATCTTTACTTACAGAAGAGCCTAGGAAGTTGAAAACGCTCCAGAGTGAGGAGGCCTTTATAAAACACAAGATAATGTACCTACAGCTGACTCTGTCAAAGGCAGGTAATCTCCAGACAAAATAACTATTCTTTCACCATATGGCAAGATTACAAACAACTCTCTTCCTTGCTTTAAATCAAGGGTATGATTAGCTCTTCAAACCACTGGTGACAGAAGGCTCCACACATAAATCATGAGTGCTACTCGGTTAGCAGGGGACATGTGCGGAGGGGGGCAGTTTATCAGTTTCCTCGGGCTGCCATATAACAAAATCCAACAGACTAGGTGGGTTAAACAACAGAAATTTCTTCTCACATTTCTGAAGACAGAAAGTCCAAGATCAGGGTGTCCATGGTTTGGTTTCTCTGGAAGCCTCTCTCATGGCTTGGGGATGGCTGCCTTCCCATGGCCTTTCTTCTGTGCATGGGCACCCCTGGTGTCTTTTCATCTTCTTATAAGGACCAGTCATCCCCGATTAGGGCCTGACCCTTATGAACTCATCTAACCTTAATGATTTCTTTAAAGGCCCAAATACACTCACATTAGGGGGTTAGGGCTTCAACATATGAATCTGGGTGGGGCGTACAATTCAGGCCATAACCGGTGGGATCGAGACGTGGTTGAATTCAGAATGCTGTATTCACCAGCAGACACACCTTCCCTGAAGCCATGCTTGCTGGGCCTCATGGAACCCCGAAGGAACCCCTGGATCAGAAGAATCTGAACTCTAGGAAGAATTTCATTTAATACTCACACGAGGCATTTCTTCTTATTTTTTTTAAGTAAGCCTAGCTGATTTTTCATACGCTTCAGGAGGTAGCAAGCCCCAGCAGAAGTTAAGACATGCATTCATCTTTATGGTAGTAAGAATTGGCTCATATTATATAGGTTCTCCTTTCAAGTAAGTGTGGGACATGAGTTATGTATTAGAGAAAATTCTGTACCCCATCAGTGTGTCAGGGAAATGTCATACCGTTTGCATGTTTCACCACTGTTTCTTTGACTTTGTTTCCTTTTTTCTTTATTTTTGCTATTTTGTTTTGCTTTTCTTACATTTATATTTTTCTTTATAACTATATTTTGCAAGGGAATCTGAAATTTATAGTATGTGACAATTAAGAAAGTGACTGAGTAAAGCTGGTCAACAACCAAACTAAAGAACAAAGAAAGGAGGGAATGCCTTTTAAGTTAGGGTATAACTATGTTTACTACTCATAGAATTTTAGGGGGATTTGATATTGCTTTACTATAAATGAGGTTCAATTGGGAGGCTCAGGGATGCATCCATATTATTCCAATTGAAATTAGCGATAATTAGTTTTGATCTATGGAAATTTGCCCTATGAGTGTGGCTTTTAAGTAATAAATTATCCTCATAAGGCAGGGAAGAGGGCACAGGACTAATAAAAAGTACCATTAGCTATGAGCTGATATTTGGGACTAAGATTCTGTTTTTAAATCGGGGTACTGAGTTACATCATGCATGAACCACAAGATTTCCTTCAGCTTCTCCAGAGACCTAGAGAAAAAGCCACTGTCTAGTCTTCCTGGCTTCTTTTCTCTAGGCTAATAAACCAAATCTCAGGCTTTGAGAGTTTGCCATTCTGATGGTACCAAAAAGCAAGAGATAACACCACCCCAAAAGCTCACCAAAGAAAATGTCATTTCTCCCTGAGTCCTGAAGCAGCTTTGAGCATTCAATGAAGGGCTCTTCCCTCCCTGAGGTGGCCTCAGATTGACCCTAAGAATGGAGGGCAGGGGAGGAACACCCCATTCCCACTACCTCACCAAAATTGCAGAATTTCAGTGAGATAAACCTCCCCCAAAGGGGTGACACATCATTAGAATTCCTGTTCAGGAATCTTTTGAAAAGTTTTCTCGGGCGCCTGGGTGGCTCAGTCTGTTAAGCGTCTGCCTTCGGCTCAGGTCATGATCCCCGGGTCCTGAGATTGAGTCCCACATCGGGCTCCCTCCTCGGCGGGAGCCTGCTTCTCCCTCTCCCACTCCCCCTGCTTGTGTTCCTGCTCTCGCTCTCTCTCTGTCAAATAAATAAATAAAATCTTTAAAAAAAAAAAAAAGGAAATGTTTTCTCTGTGGAGACCTGTGTTGGAACGTGGACGGGAGACCTCTCCCCAGAGATAGGATTCCAAAGAAGGAAGCAACAAGAGGCACCAAGGTAAGAGGTAGGACACAAGACAACCAAATATTAGAGAGTTGAGGGAGATTGAAAAAAGCAAAGAAATCTGGGACTGTGGGAAATACGACACCATTCATTTTGCTTGGAGGGCTCACCTGCAAACGTGAGGCATTGTGCTCATAAGACACAGACCATTACCATTCCTTATACCCAAACCCTTACTTTCTCTGCTGTAAGAGGGAAAATCTTGATTATTTTTGCTGGAGATCACACCCGCTTCACCTTATCAGGAACTTCCGTTAATATCATCTCTCAGACTTTTACCATCAATTTCTCCCTCTCTACTAGATTATTCCCCAAAGCTCTACAGACATGCTCATGAATCTTATTCCTTCTTTAAGAATCTCAAGTGCACAGAAGGGAAAGGTGGATTAATTACAAACTGTTGTTCCTGACACACTCTCACCATGACCTGATTTTGCTTCATTCTTTAGTTGGAACTTTTTAGATACTGCAGTAAGCATTTGCTAACCCACCACCCAAAGGAAAACCTAGAGCCTTAATGATAGCATACATCTAACCATATTATGCTGATTTTCCCATCTCCCTGCCTCGCTCCACCTGAAAAAAAACATTGCCCCAAATCCTGAAATCAGCACTCTCTTACTTTCTTTATATGTACTTTTAAAATATACTTTGGGGGCGCCTGGGTGGCTCAGTCGGTTAAGTGTCTGCCTTCGGCTCAGGTCGTGATCCCAGGACCCTGGGATCGAGCCCCACATCGGGCTCCCTGCTCCGCGGGGAAGCCTGCTTCTCCCTCTCCTACTCCCCTTGCTTGTGTTCCCTCTCTCTCTATGTCTCTCTCTGTCAAATAAATAAAATCTTTAAAAAAAAAAAAGAACAACCAAAAAAACCTTAAAGGGAATGAAAAAAACAATTTGTTAGTAGGGTCAGGGAACCCAAATGCAATGTAAACAACTGAAAAAAATGTTAGTATTAAGAAAAACATAAAGAACTGAAATCACTAAGAAAAAGGAAGAAAAGCCATGAGTAGACATCTCATAGAAGAAATTCAGATGGACAATAAACATTTGAGGAACTATTTGTTATAGTTAATGATCAGGGAAATGTAAACCATGACTAGATGCTATTTTAGATCCATTCTGTTGGCAAAAATTTTTTAGAGATTGGGCAATACCAAGCATTGGCTTTCCATAGGACCCCTTTCCATTGCTCTTAGGAGTGCACATGGTGCTCTCACTTAAAAAACAAAACAAAACAAAAAAACCACTTTGACAGTATCTCTGAAAGTTGAATATTTACCTCCCAATGGCCTGGAAATTCTATCCCACTTCCCCTATGACCTTTCTAAATCTTGACAGCAGGAGACATGAACAAGAATGTGCATAGGAACACTGCTTATGGTAGCCAAAGCCAGGAAGCCATCCAATGCACACCTGCAGGAGAGTGGATGAATAAACTGGGAAGCTGCAGAGACAGGTGGAATAGGAATATTTCAAGGAGAGAAGTAAGTCCTGAAAGATAACTATGGTACGCAAAGACAGTGCCCCAAAAAGATGTCCATGTCCTACTCCCTAAAACCAGTCAATACATTACCTTATGTAGCAAAGGGATTTTGCAGATGTGATTAAGATAAAGATCTTGAGTTTGGAAGATTCTCCTGGATTTTCTGGGTGGTTCCAGTGTAATCACAAAGGTCCTTTTAAGAGAGAGGCTGGCTGAGTAATATTCCATTGTATATATGGACCACATCTTCTTTATCCATTCATCAGCTCTTTCCAGAGTTCGGCTATTGCAGACATTGCTGCTATGAACATTGGGTGTATATGGCCCTTCTTTTCACTACATCTGTGTCTTTGGGGTAAATACCCAGGAGTGCAATTGCTGGGTCATAGGGTAGCTCTATTTTTAAATTTTTGAGGAACCTCCACACTGTTTTCCAAAGTGGCTGTACCAACTTGCATTCCCACCAACAGTATAAGAGGAAAACAATGGATCGTGGATCACCACATCAAAAACTAATGATGTATTGTATGGTGAATAACATAACATAATAAAATTAAAAAAAAAGAGAGAGGCTGGAGTTAGCTGGAGGGGGGCACAACAGAGAGAAGGAGAGATTTGAAGATGCTGGTTCTGAAGGAGTAAGGAGTCAGGGAAGGTAGGAAGCCTCTAGAAGCTGGAAAGGGCAGGGACCAGACTCTTCCCAGAGTCCAGAGTCCCTAGAAGGAACACAAGCCCTGTGGACACCTCGTAGACCAGTAAAATCCATTTTGGACTTCTGGCCTTCAGAAATAACAAGCTAATAAATTGGTTTTGTCTTAAGCCACTAAATTTGTGGTGTTTTGTTACAAAAGCAATAGGAAATGAATACAAGAATCACACAGGATGTTACCATTTTTGTAAAAGTTACATACAACCAAAACTTTCACAGTATATTTTATTTTACTATTATTTTTAAAGATTTTGTTCATTTATTTGAGAGAGATTCAGAGCCAGAGAGGGAGAGAGAGAGTGCACACACAGAGGGAGAGGGAGAGAGAGAAGCAGGCAGCCAGCTGAGCAGGAAGCCCAATGCGGGATTCGATCTCAGGACCCTGAGATCATGACCTGAGCAGAAGGCAGACACTTAACCAACTTTAAATGAAAGTTCTTAAGTTTGTGTAGATGGATTTACCAGTCTTTTATAGTCACTGGGTTTTGTTTACATTTGTTTGTTCTACTCTAAAATAGAAGTTCCCTACCCCATCGTCTATATTTCCTACCAAGAACTGCAAAGTTTTATTTTTGACATTTAAGACCTCAGTCCACTTGGAGCTGGCTGTCACATATACGGTGTGAGGAAATAATCCAATCTCATCTTTTCATTCAAATCCCATTTATCCCAAACTCCCTTTCCCCAACACCCTGACAATGCCACCCATCATATTATAAGGTTCCATACGTGGGCTGATGGGTTATTCTATCCTCTCTACTTTATCCTATTGATTCATTTGCCTATTTCTGCACGATTACTACTCTCTCTTAATGATTATAGCTTTAAAATAAATCCTTATTGGGGTGCCTGGGTGGCTCAGTCGGTTAAGGATCTGACTCTCGGTTTCAGCTCAGGCCATGATCTCAGGGTCATGAAATCGAACCCTGCATCCCGCTCTGTGCTCAGCACAGAATCTGCTTAAGATCCTCTCTCTCTCTCTCTCTCTCTCTCTCTCTCTCTCTCTCTCCCCCTCTGCCCCTCCAGCCCCCTGCATGCATGCACACGCATGCGCACGCTCTCGCTCTAAAATAAATCAATCTTAAAAAAATCCTTATTTATTTTATCCTTCAAAATAAATACAACAGAACATATACCCTATCCTTGCTCTTCTTTATCATAAGTAATCTAGAGATTTTAGTGTTTTACTCTTTTATATACTTTTTGGAAACATTATATCAAGCCCCATGAGAAACTTCTTGAGACTTTAATGGACAAAGCACAATGTTTGGATTGAATCTATACATCAGTTTTGGAAGAATTAATATCTTAAAGCTATTGTTTTCTCTCTGAACATAATAGAGCTCTCATTTAGTGAGTAATAAATCTTTTTTAAACTATTTTATTAAATTATGATTGACATATCAAAGTCTGTGCATACTTAGTGTGCACAACTTGATGAGTTTAGAGATAAGCATACACCCATGAAATCATCACAATCTACACCATGAACGTATCAGTTATCTCCAAAAGCTTACCCCTGCCCTCTTATTTTTATCACCATCATTATTATTAATGTGTATGGGGGGGTGTAAAATAAGAACACTTAACATCTACCTTCTTTGCAAAATTTTAGGCATTGTAATTCAGGCCTATAGTTAACTAAAGCCAGGAGCTCTCTAGGACTTATTCATCCTGTATAACTGAAGATTTGTACTCTTTGATTAATACTTCTCTATTTCTCACTTTCCTCAGCCTCTGGCAGCCACCATTCAACTCTCTACTTCTACGGCTATTTTAGATTCATCATCTACGTGTACCGTGTAGTACTTAGTATTTGTCCTTCTGTATCTGGCTTATTTCACTTAGTATAATGTCCTCCAGCTATCCATGTTGTCACAAATGGCAGAATCCACTTCTTTTTTTAAGGCTGAGTAATATTCCATTGTATGTATATTTCTCATTTTCTTTATTCATTCATCTGTCAAAAGACACTTAGGCTGTTTCCTTATTATGAATAATCCTGCAACGTACCAGTTAACATTCCCACCAACAGTGTATGAGGGTTTCCTTTTCTCCACACCCTCATCAACACTTCCTATCTTTCTTTTTTTTTTTTTGATCATAGCCATCTGACAGGTGTGAAGTGATATCTCATTATAGTGCTGATTTGCATTTCCCTGGTGATTAGTGATGTTGAGCACCTTTCCATATAACTGTTGGCCACTTGTAGGTCTTCTTTGGAGAAAAATCTATTCAGTTCCTTTGTCCATTTTTTTTAAAATAGGTTATTTGTTGTTGTTTTTGCCAACGAGTTGCAAATATATTTTGAATCAGATATATGGCTTGCAAATATTTTTTCCCATTCCCAGGTTGCCTTTTCTTTTCTTTTTTTTTTTTTTCTTAATTTTATTATGTTATGTTAGTCACCATACAATACATCATTAGTTTTTGATGTGGTGATCCACGATCAGGTTGCCTTTTCATTGTGTTGATGGCATCCTTTCTTGTGCAAAAGGTTTTTAATTTGATGTAATTTCGCTTATCCATTTTTTCTTTTCTTGACTACTTTTGGTGTCATCCAAAAAATCATTGCTAAGGCAACTGTCAAATAGCTTTTCCCCTATGTTTCTCCTCGTAATTTTACTTTCAGGTCTTATGAAATCTTTAGTCCACTTTGAGTTGATTTTTTTGTATAGTCACAAAAACATTGTGTATGGTCCAAAATTAGATAAAGGGTCCAATTGCTTTTTTTATGTGTGGATATCCAGTTTTCCCAACACTAGTTATTAAACAGACTATCCATTTCCCATATGTATTCTTGGTATCCTTGTCAAAGATCAGCTGACCATATATGATGAATCTCTTAATAAAGTTATTCTCTCAATAAAGTTTAATGATTTTCTCTGTAAAGGCATTCTACACCTTCTGTTAGAGTGATAACTAGTTACTGCAAGTGCCTGATGTTACTGTGAAGGCTATCTTCTCCTTAATTTAGTTTCAGGGTTGCATCTAGCATAGACATGCTAACTTGCTAAATGCTTCAATTATTCCTAGTAACGTCCATAGATTCTTTACAGTTTACTCTGCAAATAATTACATTATCTGCAAATAATGATAGATTTGTTGTTCCCTTTATTCCAATTCTCATCACTTCCAATTTTGTTTCTTGTCCTATCACAAGTTTGAAAAAGAATTTACTACAACAGACTTTTTTTTTTACAACAACAGATTTCTTAGCACAGGACTGTACCATAGTTGCTAAAGTACTAAAGATTTTGTAAGTGTTCTATATTTAACTTCTTCTTACATCTACATATCTTTATACCTGTGCCATGCTTGATTTGGCATGTTTTACCATCATCATAATTCTTCCTTATTGCTACAGAGACAGTGAACTCAAACATATATACACTGGTTATTAAAGCAATCAAAAGAACTATGTGGTAAGATCAATGGATATATATATATATATATATATATATATATATATATATATATATATATATCCATGGAGATATATATATCTCCAATCTCTACTAGCCCTGCTCTTGTCCCCCACGTAACATGGTAAGAATCACCTCCACTGGGCTCTTGAGGAAGTGTATCAAGAAGTGCTCCATATAAAAATGATTACTTTCAAAAAAAAAGCTTTAGTCCCAAATTTGATTTGGGATAATCATCTCTGGATTTACTAAGATACACTAGGTTAAGTCGAACTCCCTTCAGGTTCTTGCTAAGGGACAGGGGTCATAGCTTGACTGGCTATGAGAACTCTGTGGATAACGGTATGAGAATGTCAACCACTATAGGCAACATGGTTTGTGATAGAAATGACTCCTGATTAGTTAAGTGCATATGGGCTGGGAGAATTACATACACATCTAAGTGAGTCCTGATGAAGAGGAATGTGTGAGGCTGCATTCCACGTGCTCAAGTCCTTCTTCTCCGTCCCTCCGAGCAGACTGGCTCCAAGGATAGCCTTTGCGGTACTTTAGCAACAACAGCGCACCCCGTGGCTTTTCATACTTGCTCTCTCCTGTGCCCCGTGGTCTCGAGGGCTGTCACTCAGCAGTGACGGGGAAACTAAGGAGCCCATCTCAAGGCCTCCCATTAGTTACACCCACAGCAGGCCCATCGAATTTCTTATTTTTCAGTAAGCTGTGTAAAGTTAATTGAGAGGGAAATGGAAAATTCCACTCCAAAAAGCATTTTCAAGCCACAGGCCTGGATAAACTCCATTTTACGGAAGAAGATTTAGAATTATGAGTGGCCTCTATAAAGGTAATTGCGAATGATCATGGCTATGTGAAAATAATAACCTGCCTTGGAGACCAAAAGGATACCTCCCCAGCACCTCCAACAAAAGCCCAACAATATGTACCATAAAATTTTCAGGCAATTCATCAGAATGCTATATTAACTCTATAATAGAGGTACCAAAATAAGTTTCAAGTCATTTTTTTTAAATCTTAAAAATTCTGTGACGTGTAAAGTCAAAAACGTTGTTTATAAGACTGTACCAGACAGACTCGCTCCGAGTCTATTTCACCTCCATGATGTGACTGACTGGTCTTTGCAACGGCGCTGTAAGCATTAGCATTTGTCATGTGCTTAAATAGTATGGATGGGCATTCCACGCTGTTTATAATTCTAACATCATTCTCTGAATCTACATGGCATAAATTAAGCAAACAGAACTCACACCGTCATTTCCTTCCAATGAAGGAAGGCACAGTATACAACAATTTTTAAATAACAACCAATTAAAAAAATAAAAGCTCAGGTCACATCTATCAGTATATAGACAGAACTCACAGAAAAAGCCCCTCTCCCACCTTCCCCCGATACATTAACACTCATAAAGACAATCCCACAGAAAGGGAGACCGGTGATCGGTTGGTAGAGGGCCAGTTTTACCACCCAGAGATACGGGTGTGCAAAACAGAAATTAAGTTATAAAAATGTAGAATTCTGGGGTGCCTGGGTGGCTCAGTCAGTTAGGTGGCTGCCTTCGGCTCAGGTCATGATCTTGGGGTCCTGGGATAGAGCCCCATATCAAGTTCCCTGCTTACTGGGGAGTCTGCTTCTCCCTCTCCCCCTACACCCCTACTCATGCTCTCTCTCTCTCAGATAAATACAATCCTTTAAAAAAATGTAGAATTCCTATCACTTTTGCAAATCTGCATTTGAGAAATGATGGTCATACCTGTTTACAAGCTTATTGAATGAATGAATATAGAACTTAACACAAATAATGAGGGGGCTAACTTTTTGAGGATCAGTGATTTTTTTTTTTTTAAGATTTACTTATTTATTTATTTGAGAGAGAATGAGAGACAGAGAGCATGAGAGGGAGGAGGGTCAGAGGGAGAAGCAGACTCCCCGCCAAGCAGGGAGCCCGATGCGGGACTCGATCCCAGGACTCCAGGATCATGACCTGAGCCGAAGGCAGTCGCTTAACCAACTGAGCCACCCAGACGCCCTCAGTGATTTTTTTTTTTTTAAGATTTTATTCATCCATTTGAGAAAGAGAGAGAGCATGCATGAGCAGAGGGAGGGGCATAAAGAGGGGAGAAGCAGACTCCCTGCTGAGCAAGGAACCGACATGAATGACGTGTACCTGGGGCTCGTGGGGCTTCATGGACCCCAAGACCACGACCTGAGCCAATCAAAATCAAGAGTTGGTCGCTTAACCAACTGAGCCACCCAAGCACCCCTCCAAAAGCCATTTTTAAAAAAAAATGTGTTAGTTCATTTTAAGATGAGATATTTATATAATATTTTACTAATTCTTTGTACTGTATTTTTGTACTCTCTTGTTTTCATGCTCTAGAGCAACACCATCGAATACAACTTCCTGTGATGCTGTAAGTGTTCTCCGTCTGTGCTGTTCAAGAGGGCCACCATTAGCCACAGGTGGGCACTACGTACTTGAAATGGAACAATGCCGCTAGGAAACTCAATTTTAGCAGTATTTCATTTCAACTAATGTGAATTCAAATAACCCCACGTGGCCAGTGGCCACCTTCCTGGAAGTGCGGCTCTGATGAATAAATGCTCTTTCATTTTTCATTTGTTTCACGAAGGGCTTTCAACTTCCCTTTACAACCTTGCTCAAGGTCATCTCAGAGCCCTGGGTCGTGCTTCTTTACAATTTAGAGTTTCTCTACTAAATAGAAAGCATTCCAGTATTGACGTCCCTGGGTATACTGTAATCTACCCAAAAATAGGAAAATGTTTTATTAATCTCTGTCATCTCAGCATCCAGAAGAGGGCCTGGCCCGTGGTGGGTTCTCATTACATTTTTGTGAAATGAATGAACAGAAAGAAGCCATCAGCGGCTGATTATACAGGGAAGTTCTAAGTGAAAATTTCATGTTTCTGGAAAACTATCCTTTTGCCTGCCATTTATTTTCTTATTCACATGCATAAAAGCCATTTCTACCTTATTGAAATCCTAGCTAAGTAGTAGAGGTGGTGTTTCTGCTAAAGTAATTTCAAGGCGGTCTGATCAAATGAGCCATATGGCAACCTTGCAATTTACAGCTGCAACTCGTCTTCTCGTTCACCCTCAAGGATGGCTGGTTAAGAAGCATGAGAGCAAACACTCGCCCATTCCTGCTGCAGACCTGAAAGCAACACCAAATGCAGAACACTTACCATCACCAACATCAAAGTCCTTGAACGCCAGTTCTGAGCCCGAATCATCAAGAAGGATTTCGCCATTCAGCGTGAACATCATGGTGTGCTCTGTCATGTCAACCATGCACCCCACCACATCGCCTGCTTGCCAAGAGCGCCCATAGTGCTCATTACCCTGGTGCCACCGCTGGGCCTAGGGACAGAAGAGTCACTTGTCACAGGAAAAGCCAGGAGAAGAGGACCCACCCACCAACCCACCACTGCTGGCATGACTCACAGCAGCTCCTTCTGCGAACACAGCAGGAGGAAGGACTGATTCCTACCGCACGCATCAGTGTGGCGTGATGCCCTAGCTGACGTGGAGGCGTCTGGGAATTCTGAATCCCTCATACTAACATTGTCTGTTATTGAATCTTGAGGAAAGACCCAAATGCTATTTCATGATTTTGAGAAACGATTAATTTAAAAATCTAACCCAACATACTTTCTATTAAAAAAACAAAACCCGGGCGCCTGGGTGGCTCAGATGGTTAAGCGTCTGCCTTCGGCTCAGGTCATGATCCCAGGGTCCTGGGATCGAGTCCCACATCCGGCTCCCTCCTCGGGGGGAAGCCTGCTTCTCCCTCTCCCACTCCCACTGCTTGTGTTCCTGCTCTCGCTATCTCTGTCTCTGTCAAATAAATAAATAAAATCTTTAAAAAACAAACAAACAAACAACAACAACAACAAAAAAACCCTCTAAGTCTTTAGAAATGAATTTTTTGCACTAAAACGAATGTTTCCCAGGATATGGGTTGTTTTTCTCTATTTCCCAAAATACAAAGAACTGTGAGTAGAGAATGAAGCTGAGAACTTATCATTGGAAATGACATTCTAATTTTCATCTATTTCAAAATACAATTCCATTCGTTGGAACCAATGCCACGGATACATTAACAGAACAGGAATCTTGAAACATTTCAGTATATACTAAAACCAAAAAAGCTTCACATCAAACCTAAAAGATATTTACTGAAATAATGAGTCAAAAATTAAATACACATGCCAACAATGTCTTGTATACATAGGTGAAATCACAAAAATACATCTCAAACATAGTTTTGATAATGTGACTTTTGAATCTCTAAGTATAGTCCACTGATTTATGGGTACAAAATTAGTTATATTATTTTGTCAGATAAATCTTTTCATTTTTCCTCATAAGAACTGCCTCCACTGTGAATTGGTATGTAAGGGGGGAGAGTCACCAATGCAAAGCAGTGATATGATTATTCCCAAGCACAATACATTGTACTTTTTAAAAATCTATTCCAGTGAATTAGGTATCCAAAAATGTTAAATTTTCCATATGAATAAAAAACACATTCAGGAAATGTGGTGTTTCAAAACAAAGTGGGTCAGTTGTTCCAGAAGACACAATATTAACTTCTAGCCTAGAAATGCTTTCTCACACATGCATACCTCAGTACATGAGATATGTATAAATGTCAAATCTCTTCATGATTGCTTATTTATTCTAATTTTCCTTTTTTAATTAAAAATAACTTTTCCCTTCATATGAGAAGGAATGCAAATTCACAAAGAAAATAAGAAAATAAGATAAAGGAATAAAATATAATTTTATCAATCAAAAATGGCTATCATTATCCTACTGTAGATAGATTCATATATACATATTTTTTATTTTAAAATATTTTTACACATAAAATAATTTTTAAACATTTATATAGGGGCACCTGGGTGGCTCAGTCGTTAAGCATCTGCCTTCGGCTCAGGTCATGATCCCAGGGTCCTGGGATCAAGCCCCACATCGGGCTCCCTGCTCGGCCAGGAGCCTGCTTCTCCCTCTCCCACTCCCCCTACTTGTGTTCCCTCTCTAGCTGTCTCTCTCTCTCTCTGTCAAATAAATAAAATAAAATCTTTAAAAAAAAAATTATATAATGCCTAAGTAAATAATGAACAAGCACCTGACCAGCTTCCATCCACCATAAGAAAAATTACTAATAATATATACGATGGAATATTATGCAGCCATCAAAAGGAATGAGGTCTTGCCATTTGCAATGACGTGGATAGAACTGGAGGGTGTTATGCTGAGCGAAATAAGTCAATCAGAAAATGAAAACTTTTTGTGATTTTAAACAACACCTGTCTTAAGCATTCTCATGGCTATTAAATGCATACACCTACCATTATTGCTTGAGGATAAATTCCTTCTACGGAATTGCTGCGTCAAAGCGTATGCATTTTTAATTAGCATATGCATTTTTAACACTCCTGACAAAGATGATTCGTTTTTTTGATAACAACGGAGAAGCAATGTTTTACTTCTTGAATTTCACTGGGGGGCGGGGGGGGGGGGTTGTGTGGAGGGGAATGTTTTGAGATCACAAGGACCAGGAGCCTTTTTTTCCAGGTTTGTGCTCCAGAAAATCCTAATGTTGCAGCCCTCCCCAAAGGAGTGACGGCGAAGGAGGCACACACAGACGTACACGCCCCGGGAGACAGCAGCCTACAAAATCGGGAGCCTACAAACTTGAGCGTCTGGGGCTCGGCAAAGTCTACTCACCTTGAAGCCATCAAAAGCAAAGGCACGCTCGTCAGAGCCAAGCTCTTGATCAGGCTGACAGCCTGGCCTGCTCCAGCCAACCCTCATGTCGCCCGCAGTGACCGCCTCGAACTCAAAATACCACCTTCCTGCCTTGACGGCGTAGGTCTTCTCAGCACGGAAGATTCGGAACCGCTCCCCGGTGCCACTACACACGTCCGCTCTGGCAGCTGTGAAGGTAAAGAGATCCTAGGGGTCAACGGGTGGGAAACTGAAAGAGGAGGGAGGACGTCCCATAACACCTGTAATTAAAGTTAACAGGGAAGGGGCGCCTGGGTGGCTCAGTTGGTTGGGCGACTGCCTTCGGCTCAGGTCATGATCCTGGAGTCCCGGGATCGAGTCCCGCATCGGGCTCCCTGCTCGGCGGGGGGTCTGCTTCCCCCTGTGACCCTCCTCCCTCTCATGCTGTTTCTCTTTCTCTCAAACAAACAAACAAACAAACAAACAAATAAATAAATAAATAAATCTTTAAAAAAAAAAAAGAAAAACTATGGATGTTAATGATTTTTCTGTCACCAAATTAACCTTTACATAAAAAAGAAACAAATCTGAGTGCTAACTTTATTTCCCTTTCTAAGTAATGAAAATGTCAAAATGTATAAGAGAAAAGAAAACAAAGGTAAGGGGCGCCTGGGTGGCTCAGTTGGTTAAGCGACTGCCTTCGGCTCAGGTCATCATCCTGGAGTCCCGGGATCGAGTCCCGCATCGGGCTCCCTGCTCGGCGGGGAGTCTGCTTCTCCCTCTCATGCTCTCTGTCTCTCATTCTCTCTCTCTCAAATAAATAAATAAAATCTTTAAAAAATAATAAAAAAAAAATAAACTTAACAGGGATGATGGTAACCATACAGTCTTTCTTACCCAGGCTCACATTTTATGAAGTGTTTCCGTGCACATGGATCAGCCACCATCCCATGGAACCAGACTGGAGAAAGGCAAAGCACAAGGGCCCCCACTGGAGAGACTGGTTGTCAAACCTCAGTAACATCGCAGGGGTGGGCAGTGCTTCCCCTGTTAGCCCCGGGTTCAGGAGGGAACTCTGTGCAGGGGAAAGCCTCCCAGCCTCTTGGTGGTTTGGCAGTGGAATCTGAGATGAACTTGAGGTCATGGATGGGAAAAAGTCAATAAAAGAGACCTGAACTGTTCTGCCCAAGAAATGAATAGACATTTGGGGGTGAGGGAGAAGGAAGAAGCAGCCAGAAGGTGAGAAGGAGAGAGAAAGCAACAAGGTAAAGAGATAAATAGCAGAGAAGGGTAACCATTGACTAATTTCCCAGACAGGATGGCTAAGAGCAAAGCTCTGCTAATATCTCACACCTTCATCATTATGTGCTACACATACAAATGTTGTGTTTAAGTTTTGAGGAAAAAGAAAAGGGCCAAGTCCAACATCAAGGATCAGTGTGGTGCAAGGGGGGGGGGGGGGCATATGAATATGTAAAAATAAGATGCACATGGATGGAAAATGCCAGGAATACAAAACCTCAGACCAAGGGGCCTGGAGCCAGGACAGCCATGAGAACATAAGTCCTTAGAAAATCACAGGGCATGAGGACAAGGGTCCACTGAGTTGATATGTCAAAGGATAAACTGTCAGCTCAGCTAAATTCTGGGTTAGACAGAAGACAACATTTAAGTGACATTGACCAAAGTCACACAACTAACAAATGGAAGAATTCCAGAGCTGCCCAATGCTACAGCCCCTGTTCTTTCCATTCTGCCTCCAAAAGTAGGCACAGAATCAACAGGTCCTGGTTAAATATTAGTTCTCATCTGTTTTCCTTTCAGGAGATGGGAACGACCTTATAAATAATAGAAGTTTAATATCAGCTTAACCATGATTTGATATGAACAAACAAGAACTATAAAAATAATTCAAATAAGCTTTCAAGGGTGCCAATAAACACACAGCCAGATCATCTACTGAAGATTAGACTGGCATCAAGAAACAATGGACTAAGATGTTTCTATTGATTGCAGGACATACAGGTGAACTGTATCTCTTGCTAAATCTTTCAAAAGCTGGATTAAGCTTAAGCTTCTGAATAGGCAATACTCTGTTGTTCCATCTCCCCCCCCAACTTACACACCCATGCACACCCCTAACAACCTAGTCTGCTCCAAGCAACTGTCATGTCTCTAGCAGTGACAGCCTCCAATTCAAAATGCCAACTTGCATGGGTGCTCACACACACACACACACACACACACACACACACACACATCATGCAATACATTCAAACATCTCGCTGAAAAATGCACTAATAGTTTAAAAGTAAGACATTCATAATAGTATATGGAGCATGCTGCATGTACGAAATCCTCTGAAGAGGAAAAAGTTTGCTTCTAATACAGTCAAGTTGGGGGTGGACAGGAACCTGAATGAGAAACATCTCTATGGTGAAGGATAAAAAATTCTCATGTCTGTTACTTAGTAACAATGATTTTTGGGAGATAGGAGAGCAAACTGCTTTTTGAGGAAAAAAATATGATCAGATTTTATGATACTTAGAGGTGGTTACTGCAATTAAGAAAATAGCCCAGGGGCACCTGGCTGGCTGTCGGTAAAGCATGCGATGCTTGATCTCAATGTTATGAGTTCGAGCCCCACAGTGGATGTGGAGCCTACTTAAAAAAAAATTCTAAATATTGCAATAGTAAAAAAAGAAGTCAAATTTTCAGATGTAATATTTCCTCAAGTAACGGGACACTGATCCATTACTTCCTTAAGTCATGGTTGCAACCTTCCCTGAATTACTATAAGGCATACAGAATATTGAACCATGATCCACACGGACATTTGGAAGTTACTTTTCATGAAAGAAAAAAGTTCCCGTGTAGTTATCCATATTTTTAATTATGTCAACATTTGCAGATAAAATCATACACTGTATTCTAGTATGTACTAATAAATTAAACTCCCAATTTTCTAAGGATAAAATATTCTGTTCTTTAGAAAACTAAAATATTAAAAAAAACTCACAAGTTCTTTTTTCCCTTTTTATGTTTCCAGGCCATTGGACCCCACTCACATGCACAGTGTTTTCAAGGAAAGCAAACAAATTTTAATATGAGCTTACATCAAGTATGTTGGAAGGCAAATTTGGTATAAAAATGTAACAGATCATTTCCTTAAAAAACCACTACAAATTTCTCTTGGTAATAAGATTTACCAAGAAACATCTCTACATACAGATGAAATAGGGGGCAGCAAATGGAAAATGTGTGGCAATCACAGGCACCAATGCAGAATTTCTTGGTCTTGGTATTCTTTTTTCCTGACCTTAGCTGCCACATTATTCTTACACTCATTGATGAGACTCGACCTGAACTGGAAGTGCACATGCTATTCATAGACACCATTATGCAAGGGACTTGTAACCTCCATGGATCTTCCTCCAAACGTCTGTATGATTCATGGTTCCTATTCTATATTTTTTACATTAGTTTAGGGCAGCTTACAACCATGGTTGCAAGAAGCAATAGTTCAGCATTCTATTTCTTGATAAAATACTAACATTAAATGGAAATCTGGATCTATGGAAGTTAAAAAAAAAAAGATCCCAGGCAATCTGTAACAATTTCTTTTGCATACCCCATGGCATCGATCATCTGGACACAAAGTAGGTGTTCTTTAAGTAGCTGTGAGATTGTATCTAGGAACAAAGACTTTCCTGAGCCTGGACACAGGTGCCCAGGCAAATACCTAACGGGCAGTGTTAGTCTCAAAGGCATAGAGCTCTCCCCCCAAATATGTAATTCTTACGCTTTCCTTAAACACTATACATTCATATAAGTTTGGTAGGTGATTCTAGCTCATGTAAGTATGTATAGATGATTTTCTTATATTGTTATAATGAACATAATAATAACTGACATTAAAAAAATGAACCATTAGCCCATGTATTCCTGGTGAATTTTATCAAGGATATTGATACTCAAAGAAGAAATTCAGAAATTGTGCCTTTAACAAACCACCTCAAGATAAATGGTAAGACCTGATAAAATCCTGTGTTCCCAGGACCCCAGGGATCCTGGCACAAAGAGGGCACACACCAATGACTGACCAAATAGGACCTAAAGCATCCATACATGCTCTACTCCAAACCCTACTTTTAAAAGATACTTACCACTAGGGGGCAGTCAAGATCTAATTATGTATTAAAAATGTAAGTTACTTAGAATAAGCTATAAAGGCAGGCAGGCCAGTCTCTTTAAAAATTTTATACATGTCTAAAAAAATTTCTACACATATACTTCAGGTGTGTTTACACATAACAATTTTAAAAATTATTGATACTAACCAGTCATCCTTTCAACTTCCTGGTATTATTTCTAATAAAACAATTTAAATTTTCATAAAACCTTGTGGGAAGAATAACTTAGTGTTTCAAATGTCTTAAAATGTTATTTAGAACAATACTCCAAAGGTAGTATGTTTCACATACTGAGTTCATATTCAAGGTGTCATATGTAAGCATTCTGCTGATGAATAGAAAACAAATTATAACCCAACCGTGATTTAAGTACATAGGGTTAGATTCAATTTTATCAAAATTTTTATGCCCTTAACTTTTTTTAATGTCAGCAAGGGCAACACAGCCAGTTATGTTTTTAATCTTATCTCAGTGATCACCAGATTTATTTTGCTTTATTCCATAAAATCTCTCCCATCTATCTTTTCATTTCCATGTTCACCATCCTTGTTCTGAAAATCACAAATTTTCCAAAGCTTCCCAACTGGTCTCTCTATCTCCGAGCACTCTCCCCCTCCAATCTGTTCCTTCCCACTGTTGCCATAGTTATATTGCTATTGTAAACTGTGATCACACATCAAGCTTTTGCTTTAAAACTTCCTGAGGCTAGAATTCCTTGCACAAATTTATCCACATTTCTTAGCTGGGCTTTCAAGATATTCCATATTTTGTCCTAATCCTTCACCTTCAACCAGTAGTGTTTTCTCCCCACTTGTAGCTCATAATTTTGCCCAACGAGACACTACCAATCATCCCTCAACTCTTACTATACTTAATTACATCAGATATAATTTCCCTCTGGCAGAAATGCTCTCCTCATCTACTCTCTACTTGACATTTTGATCCCTTCCACACCCAACTCAGACGTCATTTTCTCCCCTTATTGATTCCTTCAATTAGAAAATAAATCTTTCTTATGTATTTTCCATAAAGAACAGTCAAACCCTGGGGTGCCTGGGTGGCTCAGTCGTTAAGCATCTGCCTTCAGCTCAGGTCATGGTCCCAGGGTCCTGGGATCGAGCCCCACATCGGGCTCTCCACTCAGCGGGAAGCCTGCTTCTCCCTCTCACACTCCCCCTGCTTATGTTCCCTCTCTCGCTGTGTCTCTCTCTGTCAAATAGATAAAATCTTTAAAAAAAAGAACAGTCAAATCCCTACTATGAGGAAGGCATTCTATCGTATACGGGGACACAGTGGTAGATGAGAAACAGGATCTCAGCCTTCACCGTGGAGTATACTACACTAGCCTACCTCTTGCCCATGGAACTTCGATGAGACAAACTTGCCCACCAACAATCAATGGTTCTCTCTAAATTCCCAACTTTCAGATACCATGCCATCCTCTGATCACCACCTTTTCCTTCTAGTTTCCTCATTTCCTGCACAAACACATTCACTCCTTGAACACATTAACTTCTTCCTAGGCTTCCCTTATCTAGATAGCCTTTGATGTCTTCGGCCCTATTTCTTTTCTCCTTATTTGCTGTCAACCCCAATCTTTGTCTGATTTCAGGGTCTTCGTTCTCCTCAACATCCATACTTGCTCTGCTGACCGTGCTGGAAAGCACAGGCACACGGCAGATTGGCACCACTACTAGACTAGCTCATAGTCTCCAATCTCAATGGAACCCTTAATGTTTCTCTGCACTCTTTTTATCTGTTCGCAACCAGCTCTCTGTTACATCCCACAAAACAGCCATTTCTAATTTTTATTATTGAGTGTCATCAGCAAGACAGAGTAAAGACCTCCAAAAATCCTCTTCCATAAAACTAATGAGAACACTGGAAAAAACTGTCAAAATCAACTTTTCAGAGCTCCAGAAATTAGCCAAAGTCTGGCAACAAGCTGGGCCATGTTATTTGATCAAAGTAGATGAATGTTTATTAAGGACAGCAAGCTTACTGGGGTTTTAACTTGCTTTGGTGCCATCCCCTTCTCTCTAGCTACATGGCACACTGAAAACCAATAGCCTCTTCATTACAGTGAAAATCAGCACCCTAGACGCCTCGAGAGGGAACAAAACGGAATCAGCATGAGTATGATGTCTCACCAAATAGAAAATATCAGTAAAGAGACTGAGATTATAAAAAGAACCAAATAGAAATTCTGGAAAAGTACAATAACTGAAAATAAAATTCCACTAGAGGGGCTCACCTGTAGGTTTAAGCTAGCAAAAGACAGAATCAATGAACCTGAAGATAGATCCACTGAGATTATCAAGTATGAAAAACTGGGGAGAAAAAAGGAATGAAAAAATAAACAGCCGCAGAGGCCTGTGGGACACAATCAAGTGTGCCAACCTACACATAATGGACATCTCAGCAGAAGAGAGGAAAAGGGCAGAAAGAATATATAAAGAAACAATGATCACTCTCCAAATTTGATGATATTCATTTATAGTTCCAAGAAGCTCAACAAAATCCAAGTAGGGCAAACTCAAAGAAATCCACACTAGACACATTATAATCAAATTACTGAAAGACAAAGACTCTTGAAAGGACCAAGAGAGAAGCAACACATCTCATACAAGGATCTTTAATAAGAGTAACAACTAGTGTCTCATCAGAAAACACTGGGGGCCAGAAGGCAGTGACAGGACATATACATAGTGCTGAAGGAAAGAAAAAGAAAAGCCAACCTAGAATTCTACATTTGGCAAATCTTCACTGTTCCCTTCAAGGCTTCCAACACAGTCCAGCCCTCTCCCACTCCTGCCCCCTTAGCAAATAAGCTCACTTTATAGTTCAACAGAAAATAGGACCCATGTAGCAAGAATTCCCTGTGCTTTGTCCTGACTTTCCATGAAAACAGGTTTCTACATTCTCTTCAATCCTTACCTTTCGTCTTTAGGGGAGCAGATGTTCTCCCTATTATATTAAGCCAGTCCCTTCATCCATGCTCTGAATTCACTCCCCACCCTCTCAGACACTACATTTCATCTAGCTCCTTTCCTTTCTCATCAACCTCCTACTTTCTGCTGGTTCTTTCCCTGAGCATAAAAAAATGTCCAAATGCCACCCATAAAAATAAATAAATAAATGAAATCTTTAATCCTTTCTTCCTCTCTAGCGGACAGTCTCAGCTTTATACTTACATATGGAACTGAGTCCTGCTAGCTCTGTCTAGTGTCTAGCATGCATTTCAAACTCAACATGTTTTACTTTTTTTTTTTTATAGAGGGGGAGAGAGAGACAGAGAGACAGAGAGAGAGAGAGGAGGGAGGAAGGGCAGAGGGAGAGGGAGAATCTTAGGCAGGCTCCGTGTACAGCACAATTCTGAGATTGTGTCCTGAGCTGAAATCAAAACTTAGATGCATAACCGAATGAGCCACTCAGGCACCCCAAACTCAACATGTTTAAAGTCAAACTTGGAATCTCCCCAATATCCCAGCTCTATCTGCTCTGACTCCCGTGTTCCCTGTGAATGTGGATGTATTTGATATCTACCAACCCAGAAACCATCCCTGACACCTCCTTTGTCCTTCTGCTGATTCTACTTCTAAATATCAAATGATTCTGTCCTGTTCTCTCTGTGCACAGTATTGCCAAAGCTTAGGACTCAACACTCCTCATCTACGCTTCTTTTATAGCCAAACTGTTGTCTTCACCTCCACTTATGTTCACATTCAACCCATTCTCCCAAGAGTCACTAGATTTTTTTTTTAATAGAGAAACCTTTCTTATTTTTTTTTCAATCACTGCCTCCTCTACTTCATTTCCTGCCACTTCTCAGACTCTACATTTAGCCACACAAAGCTGAAATCCCCAGGTGCAATGTTCCCTTGTGGCTCTAAGCTTTTAGACATAGCATTTCATGGAACTTGGTTGACTCCTATTCATCCTTCTAAATTTTACCCTAGCTTTACCTACTTTTATGTAGGTAAAGTATGTGGTTTTAAAACATGTCTGCAAATATTTTGTCACATTGCCTTCCAAAAAGTGTGGGTTTGAGTGTGGGCTGCTTTACTGACTCACTTGTAACAAACAGAATATGGTAGAAGTAACTGTAATGGGCATTGATGCCTCCCCCCCACACTATCTCTTATTCACACTGGGGGAAGTCAGCTGCTATGTGAAGGCACTCAAGCATCTCTATGAGGTGGTCTACTGGCAAGGAACTTAGGCCTCTTGCTACAAGCCAGAGAGAAACTGAATCTTTTGGCCAACAATTATGCAAATGAGCTATCCTAGAAGCAAATCCTCCAGCCCCACTGAAGTCTTCATGACCATTTCCCTGACCAACTTGACAGCAACCTCGAGAGAGACCATGATCCAGATCTACCTGACTAATCCACTCTCAAATTCCAAACCATGGAAACCTTGAGATGTTCATTAAGTCATTACGTTTTCAGGGGAAATTTGTCACACAGCAATAGATAACCAACATACTTCCTCTATGAAGACTGCTCTGACATCACCAAGCTTAATTAAACCCTCTGCTGGGACACTCAAACATTTATTCTTACATCATATAATAGTGTTGACAATTTAGTCTCTCTTCCTTGCCTCCCCTGAGAGCTACCTACGGGCAAAAACAGTTTTACTCATTTTTGAATCCCCAGAACTAGGCACAGTAGATGTTCCATAACTATGTATTAAAAGCAAATGGAAATAAGGATGATCTGAAATATGGAAGTAACATTAAACCCAAACATGGATTTTATAAATAGGAACTCCTTCCCTTTCTTCTTGAAATTCACATAAGCAACAAGAAAGTAGGTAACTGTAAGGTAGCAATACATTGCCTCACAAGGGTGTGAAGAAGAGAAAATTGTATTATGGTTGTAAATACCATAAAATTATATGTCATAAGGGCAACATCTTATGCAGTATACAAGGAAGACGGTTATCCCTAAAAGTGAATATTTCAGATGTAACTGACACAGTCTATGTCCTTGACTAATAATGTCTTTAAAATATAACCATCACTAGTTATTTTTTTCCAGCATATACTGCACATTTCCTTGTACTGGGTAAAATGCACTCCCTTTCTTGGATATCAACCATAATTTTTTTTAACAGTGCATTTCTTTTTTTTGTTTGAATGGGTAATGCAAATAGAGTATAAAATTTAAAAGAAATGATATGTGGCAAAATGTAAATCTCCCCTCCCACAGCTGTCTGTCAGCTATCTAGCTATCCTTCCTAGAAGCAATCACTGTTACTATTGTTTTCTGTGTCTATCCAGAGTCCGTCCGTGCATGTGCAAGCGTTTACATATATTCTTTGTTATAACGCAAATAGTACCATACTCTTCGCAGAGTTCACGACTTTGCTATTTAACCTTAATATGAAACACTTGTGACTGTTTCCTATTAGCACTTCATTGTATTTAACAGGTTCATAATATTCCATTGTATGAATATACCATCATAATTTTAACCAGTTCCAATGCCAGGATGTTATCTAATCTGACTTTTTGTTTTACTTTTTGGTGTGTGTGTGTGTGTGTATAAGTATGTGTGGGAGAGGGTGTGTGTGTATGTGTATGAATATGTGTTTGGGAGCTCAGAGACTACAGTATTCAGCTCATTCATATTATTCTGTTGGACTGTGTAATAAGTCTCCTCTATTGCTCTTTTTTTCTTCCTTTTTCTTAATCCTTGATCACAAAATACATTTCCTCACTCCTTTCTCCACCACTGGCATCACTCCAATATGTGTGGTGTTTTTCCTTGGACGGTTTGTATTTTTGTAAGCTGTAGAATACTTAGAAATGATATTAATGGTATTGTATTACTGCTCTATCCCATACTTCATGATCACTGCTTCTGAATTGCTGCATGTTATGTTTTTTTTTTTAACATTTCTATTATTTTTATCTAATAATATTTCCCAGAAATAGACACATATGATGCTTCCAGATTTCATGATCATAAATAATGCTGTAATAAACGCATTCCTAAACACCCCTGTCTGGACCTATATATGAGTGTTTCTACATCCAAGTGTATGTAGCATTTTCTGGGACATATTCATGGTTTCTATAATTACAAGCTTTTCACACATCAGCTTTGCCAAGTTACACTCTTAACAAAAACACATGGGGTTCCTATTGTGTCATATCCTTGTCAACAGTTGGGATCATATAAATATATCCAGTCCTTCATTAAAATTTACAGTTAGTAGGTCATGTTAAAGAACGTTCATGGGGCTGTGAAGCCAGGGGCTCTAACACTAACCAAAGACTGAAGTTCCCCACTGGATGCCACAGTCTCTCAACAGTGCTGTTATCCTAAGGAGACAGGAGACATAGCCACTCATAATTATGAGAACTGACTCATAATAATCCATGATTGGTAATGTGGAAGAATAAATAAGTGTCTGAAAGTTTAACCAAAAAAATACATTCAAGATCAACTCACTCTTTGAAAGATTCATAAAATCAATAAATCCCTAAGAAAAATGACCATGACAAAAAAAGAGAAACATAAACTCTCAACACAAAGAATAAAAAGAAGTGCCACTAGAGACCCTACAAACATCAAAGGGATCATAAGGGGACATTAGGACAGCTTTATGCCAATAAATACGGCAATTTAAATGAAATTAACTTATTGAAAATGTATAACTTATCAAAACTGACATAAGAAGAAATAGAAAATCTAAATGTCTCCCATAGCTATGAAAGAAATTGAATTCATAATCAAATAAGTTTCCTAAAAGATAAAACTATATGCCCAGACAATTTTAATGATAAATTCTATAAGACATTAAAGAAAGAAAGAATACAAAACTAACCCAAATTCAGAAAACAGGGGGAACATTTCCTACCTTGTATCATGAAGCCATTATTGCTCTCATATCAATAACTGACAAAGAGATGTTGCAAGAAAAGGAAATTACGTATCGGTATTCCTTATGACATATAAGCAAAAATCCTTAACAAAATAGCAAATAGAATCCAGCTATATATAAAAAAGCATAATACACCCAGGTAGAGTTATTGCAGAAATGCAACTTATTTTAACATTCAAAAATCAACGTTATTCACAATATTAGTAGAATAAAGGAAAAGAATATATAATCATCTCAATAAATGGCAAAAAGAAAAGTATTTGACAGAACTCAACATTCAATATCCCATTCATGATAAAAGCTCCCAACAAACTAGGAAGAAAAAGGAATTTCTTCACTGTGATAAAGGGCATCTAGACCTATCGTTAACATCATACTTCATAGTGAAACATCAAGACTTTTTTCCTTAAGACTGGGAACAAGGCAGGATAACCTCTCACCATGTCTATTAAACACTGTAAGTCTTAACCAGTTCACTAAGTCAAAAGACAAAAAAGGCATGATAATTATAAAGGAAAAAGTAAAATTTTTTTGTGGGGTGGGGGGAGACATCATGGTTATGTAGGTAGAAAATCCTATATACTTTATACACAGAAAAAGAGAAAAAGAAAGAAAAAAAGTAAGATGAATTCTGCCACACCACAGGATATAACAACAATATATACATACTAATTGTGTTTCTCATATTCACAGTGAACAACTGGAAGGTGAAATGAAATGAAAACTAATTTCATTTATGATAGTTCCAAAATATCATATACCTCTAAAAAATACTGGGCAAGATCTCTACACTGAAAGTAGAAGACAAATTAAAGAGGACCAAAATAAACGGAAAGATATGCCACATTCGTGAACTGGTAGACTAAATATTGTTAAAATGTCAATTCTCCCCTAATTGACCTACATAGTCAACTGTAATCCCATCAAAACCAAATTTACAAGTGGAATCTAAAATTTATAAGGAAATGCAAAGAAAAAAGGAGACTGAAATCTCTTAAAGAAGAAGTTAGAGGACCTACCCTACCTGATTTTAAGATTTATTATAAGATTATAATAAAAAGGACAGTAGTGTGGTACTGACTTAAGGATAGACATATAGATCAATAGAACCCAATGGTCAGTAGATACTTGACAAAAGTGCCAAGGTATCTAATGAGGAAAGGATAATTTGTTCCAATAAATGGTGCTGAGACAGCTGAATATCCACCTGGACAAAAGTGAACGTTGACCTCAGTCTCTCATCACAAACAAAATTTAACTCAAATTAGACTATAGACCTAAACGAAAAAGTAAAATAATAAAACTTCTGGAAGAAAGCACAAGAGAAAATCTTTGTTTTTGCATAGGCAAAGATTTCTCAGGACATAAAATATATGACCATAAAGGGAAAAAAAATCATAAAGGGCTTTATCAAAATTAAGAATGTTCTGCTTTCTGAAAGATCTCACTGAGAAAGTGAAAGCACAACCCACAAACTACTAGGAATTATTTCCAATATCTGACATAGTCCTTATATCCAGAAAATTTATATATATATATATGCTTACAGTTATATATACTTACAATTCAATAAAAAGACAAAACCACCCAATTTTTAAAATGGATATAGATTTGAAAAAGAAAAAAGACCACTTATACCAATGGCCATTAAGTATAAGAAAAAAATTTCAACATTATTATTCACGAGGAGAATGAGAATTAAAACTGTAAGATCCCATTTTGCATCTACCAGAATGGTTAAAATCAGAAAGATTCACTACCAATTCTTGGCCAGGATGTGGGAGCAACTGGAACCCTCATACATTGGTCATGGAAGTAACTTCGCAGAACCATCTGGACTCCTTATAAAGACTATATCTGTCCCATGATCTAGTAATTTTACTCTCTAGATATTTACCCAAAGAGAAATGAAAAGTCTAAGTCTACACAAAGACTTGTCTACAAGTGTTCATAGCAGTTTTATTCATAATAGCCAAAAACTGGAAACAATCCAAATCTTTGTATCAAAGAAAAACGGATAAAAAAATTTATGGTTTATTAGAATAGAATACTACTCAGTAAATCTGTTACATCTTAGCTTAGAAGCCTTGTATTTCCATTCCAGTGGTCATGTGGACTACAGACTCTTTAAGACAGGGATCCTTCTGGTACCTTTCATACCTGATAGCATCTGGTTAATAAGGGTCTACCAAATATTTGTTGCTATAAAACTGACCTCAAGAGAAAATAGTTATATTATAATCACGAATATTATTGTTATCAAGGGAATATCTAATTTTATTTGCAGCAAATGTAAAGATTCAGTATCTACTAAGAGCTCTTAAGATGTTAATACATACTGAATCAACTCCACAAACTGAAATCTGGAATCAGAATGCCTGGGAATGGGATTCTGCGTCTACAACATAGTAAATGGAAAGGCAGAGAAGTCTCCGAATCTCAGGTTCCTAATCTGTAAAATGAGCATAATGCATGGACCATCCCCATAGGGTTACTACTGTGAGGATTATGTAATTGTAAAGGTCTCAGAAATACTTGTTGCACATGATAAGCACTATATAAACATTAGCTATTATTACTACTTACAGTCTGGATTTCTATGCACAGATACAACACTGAAGATATTAGTCATTAGAGAATATTAAGGATACATTTTTTAAAAACTGGCACTATAAGGAAACACACATTGTTTATTTCACTTTGCCAATTTTAAAATATGGATATTCATACCAACTCAAACTTCAGGCAAAGGATAAAGGAATTGATACTGATATTTTAAACCATATTCTTAAAATATTTTAAGGGGAAATGTGTTCTTTATAAGACGTCTGAAAACCCATTTCTTCAACACAAATTTATTGAATGCCTATTCTAATGTGTTTATCTTAAAGCAAAATGTTACACTAATTAAAATTACCTATAGGTATGAGTATAAAATAATGAAGGTTCAGAAGACACTAGCTAAAACAATTAAACCAACTCTTTTTTGAAGGAGAACTGGTAGGGTCAGGTAGGGGCAATACCAGAGTTAAGAGAGTTAACTGCTCACCTCAAACTCTTTGGGAAGGTAGCCCCATTTTTCCCCCAGTGGTCCTGAGACACTCAAATGGGAGAGGAGTCTAATCCCTCAAGTGTCCTTCAGGAAAAAAAAATGCTCTAAACCACTGACCTAAATTACAAACTAGATGACATCCCAAAGGACTCATCCTATACTCCTCACTTTTAGTTAATTATTTGGCTTTGAAGAACTACTACACAACTTTGCAGCCTGAGAGGAAGAAAGGAAAACCAAAATACCATGGTCCTGGGCGCCTGGATGGCTCAGTGGATTAAGAGCCTGCCTTTGGCTCAGGTCATGATCCCAGGGTCCTGGGATCGAGCCCCACATAGGGCTCACTGCTCGGAGGGGAGTCTGCTTCTCCCTCTCCTTCTGCCCCTCCCCCTGCTCATGCTCTATCTTTCTCTCTCTCAAAAAAATAAATAAAATCTTTAAAAAAAATACCATGATCCTGATCTGGCGCCTCCAGGTTGTAGCCATACCCCAGCAACGTGCGCACAGCCTCACGGAGGCTGTCCTTATTGGATTTCTTGGTGCGGTCATCTAGAAGGGCGTAGGGAACCAGGCGAGGGTTTCTTCTGTTCTTTACATCCTACAGGAAGAGAAAAGGTGTTGGTCATTAAAGCAGTACTAAAGCAATTGTTTTGGAAGTATGACAGCCACCAAATAAAATAGAATGTGAAGCTCCTGAGATAAAAGCTGCCCCTCCCCCACCACCTTAGTCTTCTCAGGTAACAGGAGTTACTGAACCCCTACCAATATAAAAGATGGAATCCAGTGAGTAAGTGTAGGCCCTCCCCAAGAGAAGAAAAAGTAAAAAACAACAATAACAAAAGCGAACTGGAAGGATCTCTCCATCATCTTCCATCTGCCAGGGTCACAGGGCAGTGGGTGAATTTAGAGAACACAGAATTTCCTTGCACAGTTGACAGACGAGTCTTTGTTACAAGAACAGCCAAATGATCACTGGTCACCTCTCACTGATTTTAGTCTACAAACAACACATGGCTGCTGTCCCTTTCTCTGAAAAACCCAGGGTGTTATAGACAGCCATTCTATGAACTCAAATAGCCTGAACAATATGCATTAGGGTGACTCCATCAACCTGTGAAGCCAGTTAATAGCCAAAGTACTGAAATACCTACAAAACTCACGATTTGTCTATAACAAAAGAGGCTCCAGGTTTAAAATGTGATGAAACTGGTGTTGGCAAAGCAAGAAA
The DNA here is from genome assembly GCF_011800145.1 of Mirounga leonina. Taxonomy (NCBI): domain Eukaryota; kingdom Metazoa; phylum Chordata; class Mammalia; order Carnivora; family Phocidae; genus Mirounga; species Mirounga leonina. Next base: position 7,822,730 of record NW_023270380.1, on the reverse strand, counting down.
GCTGGCTATCCTACTATCCTGGCAAAAAAAATCATTTCCTTCCATCCACTCCCTGAGACTCTCCTACAGATTTTGTCAGACTTTCCAGATTTCTGGAAGCATTCTCAATTCTCAGGTTAACCTGAGCATGACTAAGAATGAGGAGACTGTGGATCTTCCCAAACCTTCTCAAAACAAATATGCTACATGGTGGATGGGGTCTGTCTTGGTTGGGTAGGAGCAAAGAAAGCCTTTCCTACTGTCTTCTCCCCTGGTCTCTAGCAAATTTGTACTAAATATCTGCTCCTGAACACATGAACATGAACTGACACAGTGGGGGGTCGAGATCACCTAGTTTGTTTGGCGGGGAGCACCACTCCAAAGCCACCCCAAATAAACCAACAGTGTAAACATCACCCCACACTCCTCTCCTTCAACTTGGTTTTAGCCCCCAAACTTTTCCTCTGTAGAAAGTCTGAAGCCTTGAATGAATCATCCTCTCTAGAGACGGTGTCCTGGGACTCTGTTAAAAGGAGCTTCCCAGGGGATTTGATGCACACCCATGGTTTGAAAGCAGCTGGGCTAGAGAGACAGAGAAGAGGGTAATTCAAGGAAACTGCTCTCAAGGACTTTCAACGAACTTCTAAACTAGATTATGTTAAGGTGATGGAAGGTAACGCAAAATTCAAGACAACATTCATTCAAATAATCCGGCAAACATGGGCTATGTCAGTGGGGAATGTGGTGGAGGGATGGGGTGCGACCTGGGGGAAGGAATGGGGAAATGATTCTGGCAGGTTCAAAGAGAGCCTTGTGTTTTTATGAGGAACCACATGCACAGGAAGGAGCACCCCCACCCCCAGAAGAGAGGGACCTTAGGGAAGTCCTGGTTTGTCTGACAGAGCTACGTGGTCTTCAAGGCAAGTAAGCCCTCCTTTTGCAGCAGCCAGTGTGGACCCCTGATCCATCTGGAGTATAAGGTTCAGGTTCTCTCTCTCTCTCTCTCTCTCACACACACACACACACACACACACAATGCTGGAGCAGAGGTAGTGTTGACATTCTCATCAGTTACGACCAGCTTAATTCAATATAAAAATATATTTTATGAGGTACATCAAGGCTCTTCAATTTTTCTTTAGCCTTCCCAATAGCAAGAAGTCACTGGCTTAGAAGGATTTTCAAAATTCAGCTTTTCAAACCAATATTTAGGCTGTTTCCTGGACCACAGTCTAAGCCTGTAAGTAAGAATCCATTTTAGTCCTGAAGAATTTTAAGTAAAGGAAGCCTAAACTGAGCTGGCGAGAGGCACTGCAACAAGGAAGTGAAGAATTTTGGCTCTGGAGTCAGAAGGCTTGATCCCAAGCAGGTCTGCCACCTGCTAACTGGGTAGCACTGGGCAAACTGCTCCCAAGAAGGCTCCCCGTGCACCATATGTAAACTGGGAATAAAAATGATCCCTCCCTCACAGAACTGTAGTCAGAGTTAAAGAGAATATGTGTAGGGCGCCTGGGTGGCTCAGTTGGTTAAGCGACTACCTTCGGCTCAGGTCATGATCCTGGAGTCCCGGGATCGAGTCCCGCATCGGGCTCCCTGCTCAGTGGAGAGCCTGCTTCTGCCTCTCTCTCTCTGCCTGCCTCTCTGCCTACTTGTGCTTTCTCTCTGTGTGTCAAATAAATAAATAAAATCTTTAAAAAAAAAAAAGAGAATATGTGTAAAACTCTAGACATGGTGACTGCCACCTAATTGAATAGCAAACTGCCATACGTATTTGGTCAGGCCCCAGCACTGCTATGAGCCTTTCTCATACATAAGTTATAAAATGACATTAAATCACTTACTGATGAGGAAGACAGTGGCACAGAGAATTTAAGTAGCCTGCCCAAGGTCACACAGTGACTCAGAAGCGAGGCTCAAATTTGCTCTTCGGCTGCTCTGCTATGCTGCCTCGGGATATACTCAATGACTGTTAGTCACTCCCGCTAGCACCACCATTAATAGAGAGAGATCCATGCCTCTAACATCCAGAAACCTCAGAAAACTCTATCCTTTACTAAGTTTAACAAAAACTCAGTTAGTGGTAAAATATGACCTGAATTGATGCAAGCCTGTTTATAGGCTTTATTTATCCCTCTTGGTATTATCATGCCTACACTGTGCTGAACAAATAGTAATTTATATTCTGCTGTCCCGCTGAGGGTGGTAAGAAACATGTAATATATCACCATATTGCCATTCTGGAAACCAAAAGATACCTGGATTCTGACATTCATCTGGCCCCAGGGTTTTCGAATGAGGAACTGTGGACCTCTTTTATTATTTTATCTCAACTGTCTCATATTTCAAAAGTTTCTCCTTAAATACAATCTCAGAGATAAATGCCATGAAACCATGTTATAAATGACTGTTTTGGTTAAAATTCACTGTGTACCTCATGTGAACACTCGGGGTTTGGTCATCTGACTTCTTGGTCCAGCACGGAACAGGTATGTCAGTGCATATGTACATGAAGATATGTATCTGAGTTTCAAAACAGTCATTATTTAATCTTTCCTGTTAGGAATTATGCTGATCACCACTTAAGCAAATCTCAGCTTCCATGCTATCAAGCGAAATACCCTTGTACCTGTTGGATACCGTAAGTCCAGCCCTGCCGGATTCGATCCCGGGCCCACACATTATGAGCATTTTCTGCCAATTTGTCCACCATCGCTTCCTGAGATGGGGTGAGTTTGATGAAGCTCAGGTCCATTGGGGCAGGCTTATACCCACTTGTCAGCTGGTAACTACAAAGCAAAACAAAAGAAATATATATTTGGCCTTTCTGAAAAAGTCAAGGCTTAAAAATTCCTGTAACAGTCTTTTCATGGCCCCATCTACCTCTAATGGTTCATTTAACCACGTGGTTACCACTGAAGAGCAAGCCTGGAACCCTTCACTTAAGCTAATAACTCATTAGGTAGAAAGGCCACACAATCGTGGTCTCCATTTTTATACCAATAAAAGTGAAATGAGACAATTTACCAATCTCTCAAAGTTGAGAAGGATTTATTGAGTTCCTAATTGATGAGGCTTTTCTATAGTACAAACCAAAATATTGGTTACCAATGAAAACATCTGATAGATTTCTCTTCTTATTCTCGTTTTCTTCAACTTTTAAATATTATATTAATTTGTATATTTACATATTTAATAAATCTGTGGATCTTTACAGATACTAGCTGTTTATTATACTATAGGTAAATTTTAATGCATTTATAAATTATTTTCCTATTTGCTTTTCCTAGTCATAGAATTTAGGAAGCCTCTGGATAAGACAGAGAGTAGAAAATCCCAGATATTTAATCATCTAAAAAATTATTAAGGCCTGGATTTTAAGGAACTCTTACCAGAGACTACCTCCATACTCTGAAATGGAGAGAAAGTACTAAAACAAGAATAGGTTTTCATCTTTTGGAAGAAATAGAAAATAGAAAATAGAAAATTTTCAGCATGTACATATTGGGGCATGGTACATACACGGTACCATACATGGTACATAATACTGCCCTGCTCCCCAAAGACACACACGCAGTCACCTCATTCTATTTAACTACTGAGATTCCAACAAAACCTATTTTATAGCTGCTTCTCTTCCATTCTTCTGTCATTGTTATATTCCCTATTATCAACTAAGCCTTGAGGTCAGGATTTGTTTCTAATCCATTTTTCTAACTGCCATTATACTTGAAATAGTGCATGGCAGATAATCAGCCTTTTGATCTATAGTTTTTGAAAGAACTAGTGGGGAGAGGAAAGATGGAAGAGTAGGGAACCTTGTTTCATCGGGTGCCTTGTATTTAGCTAGGTAACTATCACATCATTCTGAAAACCTATGAATTCAACCTAAGATATAAGAAAAGAATTGCTGGAATTCTACAAATAGAAAAGTGACCACTTTTGGCAAGGTAGGAGGTGCAAAGTGAATTGGAGGGGATATATTGGAAGATAAACAGCATGGGGAGGGAGCCTCTATAAACCAACTACCGGAAAGTGATATAGCCCCAGAGGACAAAGTCAGTATTTTAAAAATCTGCTCCAGTGAGAAACATCCCTGCCTTAAAGGTGCTCAGATGGCAAAGCAGGGCAAAATCCTAGGTGGGACTGTGTGGTCTCAGGGTCCCTAGGGTCATGGAAAGAATGGGGATTTCGGAGCGGGCAAAGTTCCCAAGCACTGGAGCAGGGAAACTGGATATGGTCAGAGAGCCCAGGAGTGGGCTCTCAGCTCAGTCTGCCATAAACCGTGAATGGCAGTACAGTAGGGGACCACTCTCCGTGTGGAGGTCCTGCAAGTGGCAGGCCTGCGAGAACCCTCTTCTCTCCCCCGAGAGGATAAGCACGGTGTGCTTCGAAGGAGTCTGCAGAGTTCGGTGCACACAAAAGTGAAGATTGCTTTTCCCTAAAGGTTTACTTAAGTTAGGGGGCCGAGATCTTTCAGCTCAGGCTGGAGATTGGGATGCAGCCATTTTTATTTTCATCCTCTAATGGGGCGCGGAAAAACTTCAGGGAACAAGAGCCACACAAAGCAACCCAAAGCAGCTTACACTGAGACCAGCCCCCCGGCAAGGGGCAGTGCAACTCCGCCCAGGCAGACACCTGAGAATGAGCTCAACAGGCACCTCCCCCAGAAAACCAGCTGTAACATCAGTGGAATACCAAGTTTACCAAGCACACAGAATTGCAAAACTCCAGTGCTAGGGCAAAATAGTATATAGTATTCGAGGTTTTTTTCCCCACGATTCTTTTATCCTTTCAGTTTATAATTTCCCTTTTCTTTTTTTTTTTTTCCTTTTCAACTCATTTCTTATTTTAGCAACTCTTTGTTTTTAAGTTTTCTTTTTTAACTTCCATTTTTACATTTACATTTTATAGCTATATTCTTCATTTTTGGCTTCCTTTCAATGTATTCAATTTTATTTTGTGTGTATATATATATAAAGTTTTGCTTTCTTTGCAATTTTGGGATTTAGGGTCTTCTAACAAACAGAGCAAAATAGACCCAGGACCAAGTAGATCACCCTGTTTTGTCCATCTGGGAGATTATAATCTTTTTCCTTTTCTTTTCATTTTTGGCTTCAGACTGCTTCAGATTTGTCTAGTGGGTATTTCGCTTGGGTCATGGTTGATATTTTTTATTTTGTTCCCTCGTTCATCCATTCTTCTCTGGGCAAAATGACTAGAAAGAAGAATTCACAACAAAAGAAAGAACCAGAAGTAATACTCTCTGCCACAGACCTAATCAATATGGATATAAGTAAAAAGCTGGAATTCAGGATAACGATTACAAAGTTACTAGCTGGGCTTGAAAAAAGCGTAAAAGACACTCGAGAACCTCTTAGTGCAGACATAAAATCTAATCAGCTTGAAATTTAAAAATGCTTTAACTGAGATGCATTCTAAATTGGATGCTCTAACAGCTAGGGTAAATGAGGCAGAAGAGAGAGTCAGTGACATAGAAGACAAGATGATGTAAAGGAAGGAATCTGAGGAAAAGAAAGAAAAACAACTAACGGACCATGAAGAGAGGCTTTGAGAAATTAATGATATCATAAAGTGAAACAATATTAGAATTATTGGGGTCTCAGAGAAAGAAGAAAGAGAGAGAGGGACAGAAGGTATATTTGAGCAAATCACAGCTGAGAACTTCCCTAATCTGGGGAAGGAAACAGACATTCAAGTCCAAGAGGTAGAGAGAGTGCCCCACAAAATTAATAAAAATAGATTAAAACCCCAACATATAACAGTGAAGCAATGCAAATTTCAGAGATAAAGAGAAAATCCCGAAAGCAGCTTGAGGCAAGAGCTCCTTAACCTACAATGGTAGAAACATTAGACTGGCATCAGACCTAGCCACAGAGACCTGGCTGGTCAGAAAGGGCTGGTGGCATGATATATTCATGATACTAAATGAGAAAAACATGCAGCCAAGAATGCTTTTTCCAGCTAAGGTGTCATTCAGAATGGAAGGAAAGATAGAGAGCTTTCAGGACAAACAGAAACTAAAAGAAATTGTGGTTACTAAACCAGCCCTGTGAGAAATATTAAAGGGGATCCTGTAAGTGAAGAGAGCCCAAAAGTAACATAGACCCGAAAGAAACAGAGACAATCTACAGAAACAGAGACTTTACAGGTAATAAAATGGCACTATATTCATATCCTTCAATAGTTACTCTGAATATAAATGGGCTAAATGCTACAATCAAAAGACACAGGGTATCAGACTGGATAAAAAGCAAGACCAGTCCATATGCTGCCTACAAGAGACGGATTTTAGACCCAAAGACACCTCCAGATTGAAAGTGAGGGGGAGCCGAACAATTTATCATGCCAATGGACATCAAAAGAAAGCTGGGATAGCAATCCACATATCAGACAAATTAGATTTTAAACCAAAGACCATGGTAAGGGATGAAGAGGGACACTATATCATACTTAAAGTGTTTATCCAACAGAAGATCTAACAATTATAAGTATTTATGCTCCTAATTTGGGAGCAGCCAATTATATAAACCAATTAATAACCAAATTAAGGAAACACATTGATAATAATACAATTAATAGTAGGGGATTTCACCCTACTCACAGCAATGGGCAGCTCATCTAAGCATAATATCAACAAGGAAATAAGGACTTTGAATGACACACTGGACCAGATGGACTTCACAGATATATACAGAGCATTCCATCCTAATGCAACAGAATACACATTCTTCTCAAGTGCACATGGAACACTCTCCAGAGCAGATCACATACTGGGTCATAAATCAGGCCTCAGCCAGTACCAGAGGACTGGGATTATTCCATTCATATTTTCAAACCACAATGCACTGAAACTTGAACTCAGTCACAAGAGGAAATTTGAAAAGAACTCAAACACTTGGAGGTTAAAGAGCACCCTACTAAAGAATGAATGGGTCAACCAGGAAATGAAAGAATTAAAAAAAAATTCATAGAAACAAATGAAAATGAAAACACAACTGTTCAAAACCTTTGGGATGCAGCAAAGGCAGTACTTTTAAAAGGGAAGTATATAGCATACAAGCCTCTCTCAAGAAACAAGAAAGGTCTCAAATACACAACCTAAACTTACACCTAAAGGAGCTGGAGAAAGAACAGCATATAAAGCCTAAACCCAGCAGAAGTGAATCCATAAAGATTAGAGCAGAAATCATTGAAATAGAAACCAAAAGAACAGTAGAACAGATCAATGAAACTAGGAGCTGGTTCTCCAAAAGAATTAACGATCAATAAACTCCAAGCTGGACTTATCAAAAAGAAGAGAAAGGACACAAATAAATAAAATCATGAATGCAAGAGGAGAGATCACAACCAACACTGAAGACATATCAACAATCATAAGAATATATTATGAGCAACTATATGCCAAAAATTAGGCAATCTGGAAGAAACAGATGCATTCCTAAGAGATGTATAAATACCAAAACTGAAACAGGAAGAAATAGAAAATCTGAACAGACCCATAACCAGCAAGGAAATTGAATCAGTAATCAAAATTCTCCCAACAAACAGGAGTCCAGGGCCAGATGGCTTCCCAGGTGAAGAACTAATACCTATTCTTCTGAAGCTGTTTCAAAATACAGAAAGGGAAGGAAAACTTCCAAACTCGTTCTATGAGGCTAGCACTACCTTGATCCCAAAACCAGACAAAGCTCCATCAAAAAGGAGAAATACAGACCAATATCCCTGATGAACATGGATGCCAAAATACTCATCACCAAGATACTAGTCAATAGGATCCAACAGTACAGTAAAAGGATTATTCACCATGACCAAGTGGGATTTATTCCTGGGCTGCATGGGTGGTTCAACATTTGCAAATCAATCAGCATGATGCATCACATTAATAAAAGAAAGGACAAGAACCATATGATCCTCTCAATTGATGGGAAAAAGAATTTGACAAAATATAGCATCATTTCTTAATTAAAACTCTCCACAGTGTAGGGATAGAGGGAACATACCTCAATATCATAAAAGCCATCTATGAAAAACCCACGGAGAATATCATTCTCATTGGGGAAAAACTGAGAGCTTCTCCCCTAAAGTCAGGAACATGACAGGGATGCCCACTCTCACCACTGTTGTTCAACATAGTGCTAGAAGTCCTAGTCTCAGCAATCAGACAATAAAAAGAAATTAAAGGCATGCAAATTGACAATGAAGAAGTCAAACTCACTCTTCGCAGATGACATGATACTTTATGTGGAAAACCCCAAAGACCCCACCCCAAAACTGTGAAAACTCAACAGAAATTCAGCAACATGGCAGGATATAGAATCAATGCACAGAAGTCAGTTGCATTATGTGCATTATGCACTAAAAACGAGACAGAAGAAAGCAAAATTAAGGAGTTGATCCCATTTACAATTGTACCAAAAACCATAAGATAACCAGGAATAAACCTAACCAAAGAGGTAAAGGATCTGTATTCTAAAAACTATAGAACACGTATGAAAGAAATTGAGGAAGACACAAAGAAATGGAAAAAACATTCCATGTTCATGGACTGGAAGAAAAAATATTGCTAAAATGTCTATACTACTAGGGAAATCTATACATTCCATGCAATCCTTATCAAAATACCATCAAGTTTTTTTACAGAGCTGGAACAAATAATCCTAAAATTTGTATGGAACAGAAAAAACCCCGAATAGCCAGAGGAACGTTGAAAAAGAAAACCAAAGCTGGTGGCATCACTTTGCCAGACTTCAAACTCTGTACAAAGCTGAATCATCAAGACAGTATGGTATTGGTACAAAAACAGACACATAGACCAATGGAACAGAATAGAGAATCCAGAAATGGACTCTCAACTCTATGGTCAACTAATCTTTGACAAGACAGGAAAGAAGATCTAATGGGAAAAGGACAGTCTCTTCAATAAATGGTGCTGGGAAAATTGGACAGCCATATGTAGAAGAATGAAACTGAACCATTTTCTTACACCACACAAAGATAAACTCAAAATGGATGCAAGACCTAAATGTGAGAGAGGAATCCATCAAAATTCTGGAAGAGAACACAGGCAGCAACTTCTGTGACCTCGGCCGCAGAACTTCTTGCGAGACATGTCTCCAAAGGCAAGGGAAACAAAAGCAAAAATGAACTATTGGGACTTCATCAAGATAAAAAGCTTCTGCACAGCAAAGAAAACAGTCAACAAAACTAAAAGGCAACCTATGGAATAGAAGAAGATATTTGCAAATGACATCAAATAAAGTGCTAGTATCCACAATCTATAAAGAATTTATCAAACTCAACACCTCAAAAAATGAATAATCTAGTCAAGAAATGGGCAGAAGACATGAACAGATATTTCTCCAAAGAAGACATACAATGACGAAGAGACACATGAAAAATTGCTCCACATCCCTTGGTTTCAGAGAAATACACATCAAAACAATGATGAGATACCACCTCACACCAGTCAGAATGGCTAAAATTAACAACTCAGGAAAAAAATAAACGTTGGTGAGGATGAAAAGAAAGGGGAACCCTCTTACACTGTTGATGGGAATGTAAGCTGGTGCAGCCACTCTGGAAAACAGTATGGAGGTTCCTCAAGAAGTTAAAAATAGAGCTACCCTATGACCCAGCAATTGCATTACTATGTATTTGCCCAAAGATACAAATGTAGTGATCCGAAGGGGCACCTGCAACCCAATGTTCATAGCAGCAATGTCCACAATAGCCAAACTGTAGAAAGAGCTGAGAAGTCCATCAAAAGATGAAAGGATAAGGAAGATGTGGTATATATATATATGGAATATTACTCAGCCATCAGAAAGTATGAATACTTACCATTTACATTGATGCGGATGGAACTGGAGGGTATTATGTTGAGCAAAATAAGTCAATCAGAGAAAGACAATTATATGGTTTTACTCATATGTGGAATGTAAGAAACAGCACAGAGGATCACAGGGGAAGGGAAGAAAAACTGAATGGGAAGGCATCAGAGAGGGAGAAAAACCATGATTTACTCTTGACTATAGGAAACAAACTGAGGGTTGCTGGAGGGGAGGTGGGTAGGGGGATGGGGTAACTGGGTGATGGGCATTAAGGAGGGCATGTGATGTGATGAGCACTGGGTATTATACACAACTGATGAATCACTGAACACTACATCTGATACTAATGATGTACTATATGTTGACTAACTGAATTTAAATTTAAAAAAAAGAATTAACTTTACATGCTGAATTAATATAAAGGTACATGGATCTTCATCTCAAAGATTCTCCTTTGTACAAAGAAAATTCACCAGCTAATTATGCCAAGTTAAAAAAAAAATGATCAGAACATGAGAAAATGCTGAGATAAAACTATGTCATCTTTTTTCTTTTAAGTATTCTGGGCTATGGTTAGCAGAATTACCAGGTAAACTTCTTTATGGCAGGGAGTTCGACTGCTTTGTTCCTTACTATCCACAAAATAGAGAATAGCATCTGATTCATGGTAGGCATTCAATAAAAATATGTTGAATGAATCGATGTGTTACAGCAAATAATTTTTAAGCATGAATAAAGCTGAGATTGCCTTAGTTACTATTTCATTATAAGACATCTCATATTTTATAAATCATTTATCTATAGACAAAATTATTGGAAATATTTTGTTTTGTGTAAGTGGATTAGATTAGTCTGGCAATTGTAACAATTATGGCTAATTACGGCCTTATGTCATTCAATTTACATCACAAGCCACATTTATAGATGAGAAATTTTGTTCTGTTTTAAATCAGAATTCTGCATGTTTGGGTAATTAACAATATTTTTTATTTCATTTTTTTTTATAAAGAAGCCACATGGGATTTTTTACTTTTTTTTTTTTTAATATTTTATTTATTTGTCAGAGAGAGAGAGCACAAGCAGAGGGAGCGGCAGCCAGAGGGAGAAGCAGGGCTGAGCAAGGAGCCTAATGCGGGACTCGATCGCAGGACCCCAGGATCATGACCTGAGCACCCAGGATCATGACCTGAGCAGAAGGCATACACTTAACTGACTGAGCCACCCAGGCGTCCCACATGGGATTTTTTAATTGCTCATACAAATTATTGTATGTTACAGAATTCTGATTATAAACAGATAAATCTATAAACTGTAAGCACAGCCTATGTACAAGTTCTCATTCAGAAAATATTTTTTTCAAGAAAGGGCTCCCAATACATTTGCAATGTACCAACAGATGAGCAAGCTGGCAGAGTCTGATTTCTAAGTTTAACGTGACTTGGAAGCAGCGTTAGGAACGATGACAAAGAACTATCTTTGCTACTGTACCATCTTCCTGTCTCTGCTTGACACCCTCCCCTCCTGATTTCCCCACAACTGCCCAGCACAGGGTAGCCCAATAGCACACAATTCTTTTTTCTCCCATTTTCCAATGGTCCTGAGCCCTCCTAGCCATCACAGAGGGGACACACAGGACAGAGTTTTGAAACTAATCTATGAAAAATTGATTAGAGACTAATTCATCTTAATGAGCGATGTGTGCATTTGAAAAGAGGAAAAATCCTCTCTGGCAACCCATTTTACTGGTAACCTCCCAGCAATATCTCATATGGAATAGGGGGGTATGTTTGAAAGGTGGAGGATGGGTAGGACGTCCTTTCAAGTCAAACATTATAGATAAGTTCTACTAATGTGTAAAGCTGGATAATACAGGACATAAGTGTTTCTCCTGATTTTCTAAATTTTTCCCTTCCTACATGGAGTAACTACCAGAGCTGCTTTAATCTGTGGTCACAATGAAAACCCACGGAGATGTATTTGCATCTGTTGATTTCAAACAGCACAATAATTAATTAGTTCATGCTCGCTATCAGATGTAGACCACAATTCATTTTACTTTTCTAAATAACCCTGTGTAAGGAAGGATTTGAAGGTTCAAGTGATTCTTTTAAATGGCTAATAATCCCTTCCAAATTAAAGTTACCAACTCCCATTTCACCTGAACCTTACTTCTATACTGTTATACTTCAAATCGTCTACCGTAAAGATAAATACAAACATCTTTGAAATTCATAGACTTCAACCTACCGTATTTGATAAAAATGCTGACATCATCAATGCCTAACTAATATGAATCAGTATCAACAATGATTTATACAGCTCTTTTTGTTTGTAGTACATATTGACAAAGAATCAAACCACTATATCAAAATAGGATTTTTTTTTTTAAAGAGCATAAATGAACTTTGGCAAATTGTGTGCATTTCACCTTATTAATGTAATTTCATTAGGTACATAAAGGTCAACCAACTGCTCATTGGAAATATTACCTTCTTGTCGTTGAAAAAGAACAAAAAGCAAAGCTTTTGAGAAAAATGAGATTGACATAAGCCCTAGAAGCTAAGTGGTTTCAAGTAAAGTTTCAGATTAGTTTCCAGAAATTTAAAAGAAATGAAAGACTGCTGTACCAATTCTTGGGAATTAGAATTTCATAGCCCAAGTAATATCATTAGTAATTATATTAATACAGAATACATACAGCTCATATTAAAGACATTCATGTGTTACATCCTACTTTCTTGAGCTTCCTGGGAAAATTCTACCAGAATCAGTCAATAGATATTTCCTCCTGCCATAAGGTATCATTTTAACTTCCTTTACCTTAATATGCAAAGTCCCCATTCCATCAATCATTCTGAAATTTAGCTAATGAGGAATATATGTGGAACTAAATAAATACATTCAATATACTCACTTTCCAAGGTATCAAAATTCTTCTGCAGTTATTAGCTCTCAATTTTGCTGTAGCATATAATCCAGTAATTAAAATAAAACAGTAAGATTAATAAGCTATATATATACTGGGCTTCAGTTTCTTTTTTAAAATATCTTTTTGCTCGGAAAAATAAAACAACTGGCAAACTGCCAGTTTCATCTGCATTAAATTACCAAAGATATAAACAAAAAATTGATGGCACTTGGCCCCACTGATGAGCTGTCATTTTAAGTAGCAATTTAGTTTTGTGCTTCATTCCCACCTGACCCACATTTTTCCTAAGCAGGTATTCTAAATGAGCCTTTGAAAAAAGCATTCAGTATAATATCACTAAAGGAGCAATTAAAGTGGTGTACAAAAAACATGGCAGAATACCAAAAACACTAAGCAGAAAAATCTTTTCTTTTTTTTCTAGCCTCTCCCACCTCTCAAGCTTCCTTGTTTAGTAGGAATCAGGTTAAATGAAGCTTGGAAGTCATTATGCTGTGAAGGATGTGCAGTAAACATGAAAAGATTATGTCCAAGTTCAGTGGATGTTAGGTGTAAATTTCAAAACCAAATCAGCCCTTCAAGTACCTTGGAACAAATGGGAAAATCTCAGATGACTGCACACCAGAGATATTAAAGACAAGTTTTGCTGGAAGCACATCTACTGAAAATGCATACTGGGCTGACATTTTCACAGAAAGAATAGAGAGAGAATTAAAAAACCCTTCTCCAGGAAACAAATACAGGAGAATTAATTTCAACGTAGAAATTAGCAAGGAAACGGACAGGGATATATTTTTTCTATGACTTCACTTCCTTGTTTTTAAGTAAATGTAATACGATGAAGTGCCTGGGAGGTCTCCCTTACCCCACCCAATTCCTTTTTTATCAATTTCTTTTTACTTGAAGGCCTTCCACTACCCCACAGCCCCTTTGAAACAAAACACAAGGTATCCAATGCCCCAAGGTGGGGTCATCTGAAGAGAGAGACCACAGAAAGCCATTCTAATGGCTTCTGGATTTTAAAAAACAGGCTTTGAAAATTCACTGCAGAGACAAAAGTCTTTTAGATAAAAGGCCTCCTGATACTTGAATATCAAAAAAACAAACCCTTGAGACTTGAGGAAAACCAGATAAAGACTCCTTCTCCCGCCCAGACAGGTTCCAGAGCCTAGAGGACAGGGGAGCTTGGAGGGAAGCCAAAGCTCCCCAACACCCACCCAGGTAGAGACAAGGAAGATCCCAGGGCCAAGGTGAACTTCTGTCTTGCTTCCAGAGCATACGGAGGAAAATGGCCAGGTCTTAGAATCTCCTATACTCAACCCCTTCCTTGCACAACACAACTTCAGAAAAATAAATATGGCAACCAACCAAGTCTAGGCTGATAGGCCACCCTCCCCACTCACTCCACCAACAGACTGCAATACTCAAATTGCCAGAAAGAGTATTCTTAGGTTTCTGACACTCCCTAAACTGACTTAAAGGAAGCTAAAAGAAGAGCAGTGACCTGGAGTACTCAACAGAAATGAGAAGAAACCCACTGTGTAGACCCATTACCAAAGACCAGTGGGGAAAACAGGTAGGTATCCCATAGGATACCAGCAGCGATGAATGAAGACAATTGCAAAGACACTCCCCTGACCAAACTTGAGTCAGGCTCCTCTGAGCCCCCCTCTTTCGGACTGGGACTCTGACCTTGGGCTCTGTCCTTGTTCCAATTAGTTCCATTTTAGCAAGAACCCTACTGGATCAGTTTAACAAAAATCCTCCATCCTTGATATCTGATCACATTCTTCATCTCCCACCCTTGACATCTTATCACAAGGTCTGCCTTCAACAATAATCCTATCAAGTTGCTTTTGCAGAATCCCCCTTCTCCTTGATGTTTCCTATTAGTAATCTTCTATCCACTGCCCTCCCCTACCCCTGATCCTTCTCCTTGGCAATAAATCCCCACTTCTCCTTGTTCAGAATGGAGTTCAGTTTGACACAAAGGTCCCTCTTCCCCTATTGCAATAGTTCCTGAATAAAATTTGCCTTTTAGCTTTAACTTCTGTCCAGCTCTAATTTGCTTTGACATAATTCAATCATCACAGCAAAATCAAAGGAGGTGGAGCACGGATCCAGTGTCTCCTCCCCAACGGGTGAGTGTCCCAAACACAGGTAGCCCCAGTGGTAAGAGGGAGGCAGACAATGAATTCAAATTCAACAACAAATACTCATTCAGTGTCTAGGCCCTATTCTAGGAACTAATGATATATCATTGAATAACATGGACAAAAAAAGTCTATAGGAATTATGTTCTGATAGAGAATCAGGCAATAAAGTAAGTGCAAAACAATAGTATGTTAGATGTAAGTGCTGTGGGGAAGAATAAAAGAGAAAAGGGGGCATTCGGAAATGTACTGAATTTTTAAAAAGGAGCAATTTTATTTTTTTTATTAAATAGGGAATAATCTTAAAGAAGTGAAGAAAGATTGCTTTAAGATGACATTTGAATCAAAACTTAAAGGTGAAAATAAACACAGAAAACATTGATTTTAACAGTTTGCCCTGAACAGACTAGGATTAAGTTTCTAATACTAAGCTTCATTCTGGTGCAATGTCCATTGGGCTTAAATATGAAATTAAACCTGATCAGAGAAAATAAAGAACATTACATATTAGCACATTTTTAAATTTGTAATTTGTGAAATTTACTCATTACACATAAACAGAGTGTATAAATCTGTTTTTTTTTTTTTTCTTCATGATCACAGTGCTTCATCATTAAAGAAAAAATCCAACTGTATTTGTAACACCATCTTTCATTTAGGTAAATATTTACATAAACTGAATGTGGTACATGTGCTATGTCTATGTAAGCAGTATATATATATATATCATGGGCCTACACATTCAGCATCCAAGCCTTCAAATTAGAAAGTCATTTATATATACCTATATGCATTGAGAATATCATTCTTAGCCTTTTATGTGCCCACATATGCCTGAGATACCACTCATCCCTTCACATCCCATCACTACCAGGGGCTTCATAAAATTAGTGGTAAGAAGGTGATGCAGGACAGAGGGAATTTACCACTGGATTTAAAGACCTCTCAAGACAATTCTAAACACTACCAATTCATAATTCAACACTACCTGTTACCTCCCAGTGATATATACAGGCAACCAGTTCCTGATCTACTATGTTTGTGCTATTTTAATAACACAGATAAGTGCTAAAGGAAAGTTTAATAAATGGCACTGGTATTCAGACAAGATTTTTTTCATTTTTTTAAAAAAGATTTTATTTATTTATTTGAGAGAGAGAGAGAGCACACAAGCCAGGGGGAAAGACAGGAGAGGGAGAGCAGACTTCCTGCTTGAGCAGGGTGCCTGACACGGGACTCGATCCCAGGACCCTGGCGTCATGACCTGAGCCAAAAGCAGATGCTTACCTGACTGAGCCACCCAGGCGCCCTGGATTTTTTTCATTTAAACCTATAATTCTGTTCTGTTTTTAAATCTCAATTACTCAGGCATATTAGAAATTGGCAATCATAAGCTCTCTAAGTGGATTCTTTCCATTGCATTTTTCTTTGTCCCTATGGTAAATGGACTCTGTTCATCAAACTGTGCAGTGGGTCAAGAGCTTCACTTTACAATAAATGTAGGAAGATCCATGAATTTAAGAATTGATGATAATATGTTACACTCTTCAATTGCCTGTTTGTTTTGAGGAGGAATAAGAAGGGGGGAAAGAACTATGACGAATCACACATTCCACAAAAGTCCTTAAGGATTTTTAATGAAATGATGTGTATTATACATAAGGAAAAAAATACTCAATTACCCTATTTTCAAATAGGAAATGCAGCATATAATTCAAATGACACTTTGAGTCTATGTGCATCCTTAAATCTGAAATGGGTCTCTTGTAGGCAGCATGTAGTTGGATCTTTTTTTTTTTTTTCCATCCAGCCCCTCTGTGCCTTTTGATTGGTAAATTCAACCCATGTACATTTAGAGTAATTGTTGATATGTAAGAACTTATTCATGAATGCCATCTTATTCATTACTTTCTGGTCCTTTTGAATTTCCATTGTATTTTCCCTCTCTGTTCATGCCTACTTTTGTACATTGGTTATACTCCACAGAGGTATGCTCTGTTTCCCTTTGTCTTTTGCAGATCCACTCTAGGCATTTGCTTTGTGGTTACCTTGTGAATTACATAAAATAGCTTACAGATAAAACAGTCCATTTTAGGCTGATAGTAACGTATCTTCAAATACCTATGAAGAGGGGTAGAGGGAGAGAGAGAGATTCCCAAACAGACTCTGCGCTGAGCAAGGAGCCCGACCTGGAGCTTGATCTCATGACCCTGAGATCATGACCTGAGCTGAAATCAAGAGTTAGACACTCAACCAACTGAGCCACCCAGGTGCCCTGCAGCTATAGTTCTTAATTACTCTTCTACTTTGACTTCCATACTATAGTTGCATGGTTAACATACCATCCAAATATAGAGTAACGGTTCTCTGAGTCTGATTTTTCCCCATTATCAGTGTGCTGTTAGCTTTCACATGCTGCTATATTCTTGGGTTAGCATCTTCCCATTTCAGCATGAAGAATTCCTTTCAGCATTTCTTGCAAGGAAGGTCTAGAGGTGGTGAACCCCCTCAGCTTTTGTCTGGGAAAGCCTTTATTTCTCTTTCATATGTGAAGGATAACTTTGCCAGAGTATTCTTGGCAGGCAATTTTTATCTTTCAACACTTTGAATACATCATTCCACTCTCTCCTGGCCTGTCAAGAGTTTCTGTTGAGAAATCTGGGATAGCCTAATGGGGGTTCCTTTGTCAGTTACTTTCTTTTTTCCCTGGCTTCAAGATTCTTTATGGTTGATTTTTGACAGTTTCATTAAAATGTGTCTTGGAGAAGGTCTTTTTACACTGAGATAACAGGGTATGCTATTAGCTTCATGGACTTGTACGTCCAAGTCTTTCCCCAGGTTTGGGAAGTTCTTGGCTATTATTTCTTTAAATAAACTCTGCCCCTTCTCCTTCCCCTCTCCTTCTAGAGCCTGATCATTCAGATATTTGCTTTTCTGATAGAATCTGAGAGCTTTTTTTAGCCTTTCTTCACTCTTTTTAAACTTAGTTCCCCTCTCCTCTTCTAAGTGTATTTATTCTGTATTCGTATTCTCCAAGCCATTATTCTTCCTCCACCTGATCTGCCCTGAGACAGATGTTCTCCGCTACATTCTTCATCTCATTCACTGAATTCTTCAGGTTCAGTATTTCCATTTGATTCTTTTTTAGAATCTCAATCGCTTTGGTAAAGAGCTCCTTCTGTTCATTAACTTTACTCCTGATTTCACTGGATTGTCTTTGAGTTTTCTTGTAGCTTGTTGAATTTCTTCATAACAGCTATTTTGAATTATCAGATGGTAATATTCTATGCCTTTGAGCTTGGTTGCTGGAAAATTATTTTCTTTTTGTGATGCCGTATTTCCTTGATTTTTCATATTACTTGTAGGTATGCATTTTTGCTTGTGCATTTGAAATAACCAAGACCCTCTTAATTAGCTCTGTGTCTTCTCTGGTTCTTACAGTCTGCTAGGCAGGTTATTAGAAACCTCTGTTGTTGTTGTTGTTGTTGTTGTTTAATTTCCAGAAGGGTATGCTATATTTCAGGTTTGTGGATTCTCCCTTGCCCACCAAGGGAGAATGTGTTCTGAGCATGCTCCCCATCTCCTGAAGCTTGCCTTTCTGGACATACTCAGGAGCACACACCCAGCTGGCAGAGTTGGGGGAAGTATGGATTTAACACTTGGTGAGTTGGGGATGCCCACAGACTTGGTAGGGAGATGGGGTAGGACATGTCACTCCCAAAGGCTTGTGGGTGGACCTTCTGCTGAGCAGATTAAAGACTGTTTGAAATTCTTACCTCCCTCTTTCCCCAAATCCTCCCAAAGCTCTCATGACTAAGCTCCCACCGTAGTACTCTGGGTTTTGGTGGACAGAAATGGGTTTCCCTAGCTGCATCCTGCCAACTGGGAAAACTGAATCCTCTCTCACCATCTGCCTCTTTGCCTGCAGAAGAGTCACCTCTACCAATAAATGAGCCCCAAAAGGCTCCTTCTTAAAAGTAGGGCAGGGAGCCTGGGTGGCTCAGTTGGTTAAGCGACTGCCTTTGGCTCAGGTCATGATCCTGGAGTCCCGGGATCGAGTCCCGCATCGGGCTCCCTGCTCGGCGGGGAGTCTGCTTCTCCCTCTGACCCTCCTCCCTCTCATGCTCTCTATCTCATTCTCTCTCTCAAATAAATAAATAAAATCTTTAAAAAAAAATAAATAAAAGTAGGGCAGTGCCTACAAAGTTTCTCTTACCACTTTCACTATGATTCAACTCATATTTTTCTTTTCCTTTCTTCTTCAACAGTGTGTTGGCATCTGCCTTTTGGAAGCTGGATTTCTGCAAGTTCTCTGTGGTCAGTGAGTGCCTGCTCAGTTCAACACATGCCCAATTCTTGCCCATTAGCCCCAAGAGGGGTCCAGGCAGTTTCACCAGCTACTCAGGTTCCACAGTTTCTATGGAGTTTGTCTGTGTCCTAACATCTGCACTGGTGAGTGAGATTCCTCTTGAGTCCCTTGGGGTAAGGTGTTTATGTATGGATGTCTAATTTGTTGATTACAAAGTGGGATAAAAAGGAGAAACAACTTCTGAGTCATGTTGCTGATGTCACTCCTGTACTAGGCATTTTAGAAACTAGGGGCATTGTAATAAACAAAGCCCAGACCTTATTGAGTGCATATCCACAGAGGTCTGTTCCTCTTCTGTTAGATTTATTCCTAGGTTTCTCAACTGTCTTAGATATTAAGGATTTGTTTATTTCTTTTTGCATTTGTACATGATATCTAAATGGTATTTTAAAAGATATCTAGCAATTACTGAATTTATTGTTAACAAATAATTCTGTAGATTCTCCTGAGTTTTCCATGTCATAATAATATTACCTGCTGTTGATGACAGTTTGTTTTCTTCCTTTCCAATACTCATACTGTTTTTCTTATCTCATTGCATTGGCTGTGTTGAATATATCAGGTAATAGTGGCTTTTACTATCTCATGCCTGAATCTTAAAGGAAAAATTTTTGGGCTTTACCTTATAGATTATTGGTTGCTGTTGGCCTTTTATCAGGTTAAGAAGGTTTTCTCAGATTATTGCTTGCTAAGAATTCATATGCTTATAAGTAAAACATCTTATAGTTATTTCTAAATGTACTGGGATAATTTTAAACTAGTACAATTCCTTTAATAGCTATAACTCTAATAACATTTTCTTTCTTCTTAACTCAGTTTTGGTATTACTCTACACAACTGTCCATATCACTTAAATTCAGAAAATTTTGGCATAAATTACATTTTGCTAGATCTCCTGAAAATATCCCTAAAATTGCTAAGTCTTTTTTTCCCTTTATCAGTCTTTCCAGATTTTTTTTCCTGCTTATGAAAAATGCTTTCTCTAAGTAGTGTTTTATATAAACAATTCATATGTTTTGATACAATCTTTTCCTTTTCCATTTTTGTGTTTTTAAATTATCATGATGATACATTTGATTCACTAGTTATTTAGAACTACATTTTAATGTTTCTAAATATGTCATGGCTTTATATATATTTTTTGGTTGTTGCTATTAGTCCTTGTGATTCAGTGAATATGATCTTTATATCAATGTCCTCATGTCATAGATGCAAAATTGTATATATGTTCCTTATGTACAGTGTTCTATATATGTCAATATATTTTAGTTTATAGGAGTTAAAATTTTTATTAATCTTCATTAATATTTGTCTGTTGCACATATCAGTTTCTGAGAGTTGTGTTATGAATTATTACTATGATTGCACACTTGTCTATTTTGGAAAATCTATTAATATTTTGACTTTTTAAAACTATTTTACTTGGTGCATACATGAGTAATTATAGTATAAGGCTTGGGTTTTTTTTTAAATCTTTGTACAGTGACCTTCTGTTCTTAATTTTGCTTTCAGAGCTATTTTGTCTTACATGGGACAATGGAAAGAAGGAAACTACAGTCTCCTTTTGAGTAATATTTCTTGGTACATCATGTTCTCATTAGTTTCAATTTTTCTATGTTCTAACTTTAGTTTTTATTTAAATACCAGTTAACATAGAGTGCAATATTTAGTTTTAGCTGTACTATGTAGTGATTCAACACTTCCATACAATACCCAGTGCTCATCTCAACAAGTGCACTCCTTAATCCCTATCACCTTCTTAGCCCATCCCCTCGCCCACCTCCCCTTTGGTAACCATCTGTTTGTTCTCTATAGTTAAGAGTCTGTTTCTTGGTTTCTCTCTCTCCTTTTCTCTTTGCTCATATGTTTTCTTTCTTAAATTCCACATATGAGTGAAATCATATGGTATTTGTCTTTCTTTGACTTATTTCACTTAGCATAATACACTCTAGTTCTATCCATGTTCTGGCAAATGGCAAGATTTCATTCTTTTTTATGGCTGAGTAACATTCCATTGTATATACACACCACATCTTCCTTATCCATTCATCAGTTGATGGACACTTGGGCTATTTCTATAATTTGGCTATTATAGATAATGCTGCTATAAACATTAGGGTGCATGTATCCCTCAGAATCAGCATTTTTGTATTCTTTGGGTAAATACCTAGTAGTGCAATATCTGGATCGTAGAGTAGTTCCATTTTTCTAAATTTATTGATGTGTCTTCACATAGCTGGGTTTTATTTTTGTGGAGTGTGTACAACATGAGTTATCTTTTTGAATCCAATCTGACAATCTCTGTATCTTACCTGAAAAAATAAATCCATTTGCCTTTATTGTGACTATTGATGGACTTGGATTTTTGCTGTCATATTTTTATTTTTCAAAATAACTATTCTTGAGGTTCCTCAAAAAGTTGAAAACAGAGCTACTATAGGACCCAGCAAGTACACCACTGGGTATTTACCCCAAAGATACAAATGTAGTGATCTGAAGGGGTATGTGTACCCCAATGTTTATAGCAGCAATGTCCACAATAGCCAAACTATGGAAAGAGCCAAGATGTCCACTGACAGATGAATGGATAAAGAAGATGTGGTATATATATACAATGGAATATTATGCAGCCATCAAAAGGAATGAAATCTTGCCATTTGCAACGACGTGGATGGAACTGGACGGTATTATGCTGAGCAAAATAAGTCAATCAGAGAAAGACATGTATCATATGATCTCACTGATATGAGAAATTCTTAATCTCAGGAAACAAACTGAGGGTTGCTGGAGTGGTGGGGGGTAGGAGGGGTGGGGTGGCTGGGTGATAGACATTGGGGAGGGTATGTGCTATGGTGAGCACTGTGAATTGTGTAAGACTGTTGAATCACAGACCTGTACCTCTAAAACAAATCATACATTATATGTTAAAAAAAAGAAGAAGATGGAAGGAAGGATAAAATGAAGGGGGGGAATCGGAGGGGGAGATGAACCATGAGAGACTATGGACTCTGGGAAACAAACTGAGGGTTTTGGAGGGGAGGCAGGTGGGGGGACGGGGTAGCCGGGGGGTGGGTATTAAGGAGGGCATGTGTTATAATGAGCACTGGGTGTTATATGCAAACAATGAATCATGGAACACTACATCAAAAACTAATGATGTAATGTATGGTGATTAACATAACATAATAAAATTTAAAAAAAAACTATTCTTGATACAAAAGAATATGCTTTAAAGCATTATAATAGAGTGAATTCCATTAATCCACCACGTTAAGAATTAGAATATTATTAATACCACTGTATCTGTGTGCTCCTCATATATATATATATATATATATATATATATACACACACATATACATATTATATATAAATGTTTTGTTTTTCAGTCTTAAAGATAGTATTATACTTTATATAGCCTTGTGGGATATATTCTTTTCTGACCTCAACATTATTTTTTAGGCTCATCTACGTTGCCATTTATGACTAAAATTCTTTCATTTTATTATGTGATTATATCCAACTTAATCCATCTTCCTACTGAAAAATATTTCTCCTATTCCTCTCCCTTATTTTTATGCCATTAAAAATAATATTTCTAAAAACAATGGCTTTCATGTTTGTTGGTGTGGACTTTCTCTAGGGCATATCTCTAGGAGTGACTGCTGGGTAAGAAGATGTGCAAATGTTTAATTTTATACAATTACGCCAAACTGCTTTAAAAATGACTGTAAACACATTCCAACCTTTTAGACTTGTGTGAATCTACATCCACATCAATCCTTGTTATTATCAAATTTCTTAATTTTTGCCAATAAATAATAAGATGGTATCTCATGGAAAATTGAGATGTAGTATAGACTGCCAGCAGGTGAATAGTTTCCATTTAATGGTGTCCTTTTAGTGTCCATTTCCCCCATCTATTTTCAAGTAATGCAGAACTACTAAAAGCAACGCAAATAAAAGGCATCAGTAAAAAATTATGAAGGCAGAGGAGTTTAATCCATCCCTCAACAAGACTAACTTATTGCAAACCCTATGCTCTATGTATACATTGATCAATCATTTGGTTTCTATTTATCTCAGATTTAGAGATAAATCTGAATTGAGGTGGCTATTACAGAAACATACATCAACCCATTTATTTCAACAGAAAAAAGAAGCCTGACATTTTCTGACCAAAAATAGTTCTATTTAAACTGATGGTTTTCACAGTGAAAACTGGTTTTACTAATTAGGTTTTATGGCAAATGAATTCCATAAACTGAATAAGCTAAATTCTGACCCCAAGGGGGTGGTTGTTTATTTTTTTAAGACTATTTTTTGGAGCAGTTTTACGTTTACAGCAGAATTGAGAAGAAGATACAGAGATATCCTCTGCCTCCACACACAAAGCTTTCCCCATTATCAACATTCTCCAAGCAAAGTGGTACATTTGTTACAATTCATGAACCTACACTGTGACATCATTATCATCCATTATCCATTATCATCACCCTTGGCTTACATTAGGTGTTGTACATTTCATGGGTTTTGATAAATGTAAAATGACATTATCTAGTCATTACAGTGTCATACAAAATATTTTCATTGTCCTGAAAATCCCTGTGCTCTGACCATTCATCTCTTCCTACCTCCCAACTCCTGGCAACCACGGATATTTTTACTGACTCTATCGTGTTGTCTCTTCCAGAATGTCATATAGATGGAATCATACAGATTTCATACTTTTCAGAGTGACTACTTTGCCCCAAAGTTTTGACAAGACACACACACTCACACAAACACACACACATAGCACATGATAATAATAGTTTCTTAAATATATTATGCTGGCAAAAGTAATCTGAAATTAGTATTTCCATCTTCTTATCCTTATGTACATCAGGTTAAGTACCTCTAAGTGAATGAGTAGCAGATATAACTACTAGTTTTTGTTGTTGTTTCTCATTTTAATAATGCCTTTATGATATAATTACCAAAAAACTGAGATAGTGAGTGACTTTAATAAGAAGATAATAAATTCTTTCCCAAGTAAGGCAGTTTCTAATTTTTTGCTTTTAAAAAACTGAACAAGGAAGGACATGACTGAGTCATCATGTGATAGTTCATCAAATATGATTTCTGAGGATGAACCACTATTAAGTTCCAGTTCATTGAACTGAATGATTTTTTTTCTATCATTCTTTCAACAGATTTTTTTCTTTGAACTGAATTTTTTAATAAAAATGTATTTATTCATGTAAACAAAGAATGCAAATGACCCAGAACTTGTCTTTTTATCAATAAATGCTTATACATGGGTATATGATATAAATGGAAAAACAGCTGAATCCATTTCATTATGCACTATTTCCAATAAAATCTTACTTTTTACATTGATTTTTATCAAAAATGAATTTATGTTGAAGACTTGTATACCCAATTAATTATAATATGTCAGAAGAAAATGTCAACATTTACTGACTGTGATCACAGAAAACAAAACAAAACTCAATTTAGATTTGGTTATAAAGAAGTATGATCAGAGGGATCAATCAAAATATATTTAATAGGGTAACATTTTGTGAAAGAAATGGATTGGAAATACAATTCAAAGAGAAAAACAAAATGATGCAAAAAACATATTATCAACATTTATATATAGTTTTAAATAGATGATGGTACATATCTAATCACTGAGGATCTGCTTTTATTAGTGATTCTCAAAACTGACAAAGAAGTGTCATTTCAAAATGTAAATACGTGAAAATGCCCTAAAATAGCATCCAATGGAAGTGCTTAAACTTTTGAAGAAAACTTTTAGAACTTAAAAATATGCTACATAGTAACATAGCTTTTACACATTTTTTAACGGAATACCTGAGTAACAGTTTTTGTTCAACTACTTGCATGAACTGGCATCTGCAGAGCAAGCTCATGATTTCTATTTTGATTTTATGTTTATCAGGGGTAACTTGAGGTCAGGGTGATCGATGGAGAGAGTATGGGGTGGCTGCTTTGCTTTATCCTCATATTATTTAACACATGGCCAGACCTGCCATTTATAAAGCATAGGCCTTGGAAATTAAAACAAACATAATAACATGAAACAGCAATCATTCGTCCAGAACTTACTCATTTAATACCAAACGTTTCCCCATGAAAAAGGTATCACCTGTTAGCAGCTGAGAAAGCTGAAGTTTTGAGAGGTTCAACAGGCTCACGGACAGAGGCTATAGCCCAGCAGGCAAAAATCACCCCTATAGCTTCATGGCCTTAGTTTACTCATCTTAAAGTGGGGATAATAATACCAACTTTATAACTCTTCCTAAAATATGTTCTTTTGGTAAAAATTAAATTAGAGGTGCCTGGGTGGTGCAGTCAGTTAAGCATCTGACTCTTGGTTTCAGCTCAGGTTGTGATCTCAGGGTTGTGAGATCAAGCCCCGTGTCAGGCTCCACAATGGGCGTGGAGACCGCTAAGTTTCTCTCTCTCCCTCTCCTCTGCCCCTCCCCCCACTTGCATTCTCTCTCTTTCTCAAATAAATAAATCCTCAAAAAATCAAATTAAATTATAAAAATATCTTTTGGTGCGAAGTGGAAAACTAGATATAAGCAGTTAGGGATATGGGCACCGGTGTGTTCACACATACCTACATACAAGAAAAATAACACACTTTTTATAACATACTCCCAATATTTTCTGAGTTTTGTCTCCTCTCAGGGCAAGTCATCTAGGTATCCATCAAGAGGTCCAATCCATTTGCACCCAAGTAATTGATTGCATGATTGAATCAATGCACAGGCTATTTAATATTGCTTAGGCATTCAACTTACTTCTTGGGCAGCTTCATTTTTTTCACCTTTTCTTCAGCATGTTCATCTGATATGCCCACATGACATCCTAATGCCAGCAAAGTCCTGGAAAACAAAACCAGAGATAAGCTGCAAGAACTCCTTCTCTACCTCCAGAATAACCCAACATAATGGCGGAGGGGAATCAGGTGTAACAGTCCACCTTGAAAGCAGAGCAGAAATTGCCTTTAAAGCAAAGGAAAAACATTTATTTATAAATCATTTACTTTTGAGTAATGAGTAAGTCACTGAAAATTGAAATATCACAAAGAGCAATATATTGAATAGTAAGTCTTTCTCCAATCCCCTCCCTGTAGTCCTGTTTCTTTTCCTAAAGGCACTGATTGCTACTGATTCTTGAATATCCTGCTCTAATCTGTGAAATTACTAACACAAGTTTATGTGTGTGTGTGAGCATGCACAAGGGCATGTATATTGTTTCTCTTTCCCCCTTTTACACAATGGGTACATATCAAGAGAGAGTTCTCTGCAATTTTCCATCTTGACCTTATAGCATAACTCTGATATACTGTTCTTTCATATAAAGCTGGTTTATTTTCCAACAGCTCTGAAGTATTCCATTAGTTGGATGTGTCATAATGTTTTTACCCAGTTCTTTGTTCATAGGCTTCTGTTATTACAAACAATGCTGCAATGAATAACTTCATACCTTTAATACATGTACTATATCCTTCATCTGTAGGTTAAAAATTCCTAGACATAGAATTACTGGGTCATAGGGTATTATACATTTTAAAGATTCACAAATACTGTCAAATGTCTACAGAGTCGGTGGTAATTTACATTCCTACCAGCCATGTATGACATTACCTGCTTCCCATACAGTTCTCAAACTGCTTACACTTGGTTAACTGGTAGGTTCAAAAGGCATCAAAAATAAATAAATAAATAGGAAAAAAAAAAAGGTATCTCATTAGGGACACCTGGGTGGCTCAGTCAGTTAAGCGACTGCCTTCACCTCAAGTCCTGATCCCAGATCCTGGGATCAAGTCCCACATCAGGCTCCTTGCTCAACAGGGAGGCTGCTTCTCCCTCTGCCTGCCACTACCCCTGCTTGTGCTCTCTCGCTCTGACAACTAAATAAAATCTTTAAAAAAAGAGAGACAGAGAGAAAAGGTATCTCATTATCATTTTAGTTTGTATTTTTTTTAAGATTTTATTTTTACATAATCTCTACATCCAACATGTGGCTTGCACTTGTAATCCCAAGATTAAGAGTTGCACACTCCACCAACTGAGCAAGCCAGGCACCCATGTATTTTTCTTAAAATAAGTGTATTTGAGCACCTTTTTCATATGCTTGGTATCTGTATTTACTTTTTTTCTGTGAAAACATTCTTTGTTCAACTTCCCATTAGATATGGGTTTTTAATTGCATTTTAGAAGCTCTTCCTGTGTCTGAGATTGAGTTGCAAATATTTTTCTCTAGTTTGTCTTTTTACTTCCTTTATATTATTATCTCCGAGCAGAATTCCAAATCTGTTTTTATGTAACCGAAATTTTACATCTTTTCTTATGGCTTTTGGGTTTTATATGGCATTCAGAAATTCCCCACTTGTCAAATCATTTAAAGGAAAATGTCCATGCTTTCCTGTGACGGGGTGATGGGGAAGGGATTCTATTAGCTTAAGGAAAGCTTAACTTTATTTTTTTTTCCAGACGGATATCTATTCTCCATAAAATATTTACTAAATAATCCATCTTTTACCCCTGGTTTGAAATGCAACCTTTATTAGATACAAATTCCCCATATGTTTTTAATCCTTTAGGGACTTTCTAGTCTAGAAACAAATCTCATTTTCAAATGACATATCAGGGTCCCTGTTTGCCAGGAACTTACTTGTCCATTTTTTAAGATACTCTATTTTTTTCCTCCCCTGAATGACCTTCGGTTGATTTTTCCCAAGAAAGATCCTTACAATTCACATGCACTCCCTTTAGAGTCCTCCAGGTTTATATGGAACAAGTTTATACTATCCATGACAAGGAGTGGTTTCTCGAATAAGATACAATGGCTTATCCTTTTTGGGTTATAGAATTTCTAGGGTCTAGTCAGTTCCAGTAGGGATATGGCAAGTATCTACAATTCACTTACACTCATCCTCCACAACATCTGAAAAATGAAAATCTGGAGACAAATAGACAGATGGTATAAGTAGATAGAGCTGCATGTATTTATACATACACTGTTATCACATTAAATTTTAGGTTATACATGTCAAAATGAAGATGACCCTGTGAGATTACCCTCCAAGCGTTAACCTGCATAACTATGGATAGATCAAGAACTGACCGAAGCTATAAAATTACCTAAATAAACCTTCTCTTTTAGACAAAAATCATGCCTCTTCCTTAACTACTTTTCTCCCTTCCCTATTGCTCTCCTTGGTGTCCCTTTGTCCTTATGCCTCCCATCCCTCCCTACATATATATACAAACACATTGCATTTCCCAAAATCAATTTTAAGGAAAAAAACTACTTGACCAGAAGAAAAATATTGTTCTAGTCTTGCTCTATTTTTGTTAACTTCCGAAGAAAGATTCTATGAAAGTATATGAGATATTAAGAATCCTTGTAACATTCATTTCCTAAACATAAGTCATTTACTCAAAAGTTAAGATCTGGAATTCAGAAATTACTTAAGTAAAGCAGAAATTAAAACTTTAGTGACACTGGTTAAATTGGGGGTGGGCTGACAGGCATGCTGTAAGCACTGGGTTGTCCTGAGAGAGGGTGCTGGAAGTTTTGCAGGGCTCTGCAATACACAGATGGCCAACAAATCTGAAGCTGTCTTTCCCAACAATTTACATGACAAAAAAAAAATCACAGAAAGAGCATCTAAAATTCATATTCACATGAAATCACCCTTCAATCCAAAATAAGGGACATTCTGGAGTAAGCTTTTGCCTATTTGTTACTTGGCACTCCTCAGAATCCAAGTGAATAAAGTTTTGATCCTTCCCATGAATTTTTTTATAGATTTTATTTATTTATTTGGTGGGGGGGAAAGAGAGAGAGTGCAGAAGCAGGGGGAGCGGCAGGCAGAAGAAGAGGGAGAAGCAGGCTCCCCGCTGAGCAGGGAGTCTGACATGGGGCTCAACCCCAGGACCCTGGGATCATGACCTGAGCCGAAAGCAGACGCTTAACGACTGAGCCACCCAGGTGTCCCCTTCCCATGATACTTTGATGGGGTGTGTCAGACATACGGTGTTCAAAGCTTGATCAGCATTATCATTTAGTCCCCACCACAATTCCATGAAGCAGATACACCATGACCCCCACTTTACGGATGGAAGAAAATCTAAGGTTCGGAAAACCTAAGACACCCTTTGGAGCAGCAAGTCCTTGACCCCATACCATCTAACACCAGAGCCTGTCTTCTTACTTACGCTGCTCTGGGGGCTACCAAGGAAACAAGGTTCTAATGGAAATACAGAAAGAAACTACCGTGCTTACTCTCAACTAGGGAGACTGGGCTAAGTGTGAATTTTGGAGAAGTAGGGGTTCTCCTTGTTCTAATTTAAATTTTAAAGAAATAGGTGAAATCAGCTCATGGTAAAATCATAAAATATTGAGGACTAGCTCATGGAAAAGGTCATTAGCATTGACCATGGGCTACAGCACCAGGGTACATGCAGTGTGATGATTGATCAAACCAGCCCCCAGTCCCTCTTAGGAATGAGATCAGATTACATGCAGTCAGACTCCACACACTATGCAAATACAGAGTTTTCTCCACTTCATTGCTTCCTGGGATCTGTCCTTTGCAATAGCTGGCTTAGTTGTCAATCACTAAAATTATAGGGAATGTACTACAAATTTAACTAAATTATCTTAGACCATGACCTTTCAATAAAACATTTCGTTGTATAAGATGAGCAAATGGTGAGCTGCTGTGAATCACTTATTGAAATGTACAAGCTCCTCATCAAGAATACAAAGGGAGGCAGGGGATCCTAAACACAAGGTACACAGGTCATAGCCATGCATTATGCATTCTTCATCACAGGCAAGCTCTGTCAATTTTTATCTCTGCGAGGTTCTCAATTTACTTGATTTGTATATATTTCCCTTTCCTTTTAAATTACTAGTAGAGGGCGCCTGGGTGGCTCAGTTGGTTAAGCGACTGCCTTCGGCTCAGGTCATGATCCTGGAGTCCCGGGATCGAGTCCCGCATCGGGCTCCCTGCTCGGCGGGGAGTCTGCTTCTCCCTCTGACCCTCCCCACTCTCATGTGCTCTCTGTCTCTCTCATTCTCTCTCTCTCAAATAAATAAATAAAATCTTTAAAAAAAATAAAATAAAATAAAATAAATTACTAGTAGAACCTAAACTGACTCTATGCCCAATATGTTAATTTCCATAATGATTATTACAATCACATCTTTGAAGAAATATCCCTGAACCCAAAACCTAGAGTTTGACACAATGATGAAGTTTTATGATCTGGGTCCTTGGTAAAATCACTTCAAGGAAGTAACTCCTTACTCTTTTAACAAAACTGAAACAAACAAAAATGTTCACAAGTATATAAGCCTAATACAAACATGCATTAGGGTAAGTGACCTATTTGAATAAATCTGGTTCTAGAGGCCACCAAGGATAGAAAAGGAATTAAAGAAACATTATAGTCTTCTTAAAAATATTTTCTGAACTTTTCTTTTCTTTTGAGAGGGAGAGAGAGCAAGAGGAGGGGCAGATGGAGAGGGAGAGAATCTTATGCAGGCTCCAAGTCCTGAGATCATGACCTGAGCCAAAATCAAGAGTCAGATGCTGAACTGACTGCGCCACCTAGGCATCCCTTTTATAAACTTTTTATATTAAAATTTAAAATTACTTTCCTTCCTTTATTTTACCCCACCTCATTCTTTCATTTGCAATGGTAAGTGGCAAATTTCCTGAACACAATTGACAGTGTTACTGAAAAGCAAATCTGCCTTTAAAGATAACATGCAAATTGCCTAAGGCAGCTTTTTTCAACATGCGATCATTCCGCAGGCAGGCAAACCCCCCCCCCCCCCCCCCAAAATAAGATGGTATGGTAAAAACAAGGTACTCTCTGGAAGAAAAAAAAAAAAGGTGGTAAATGGATTCCATTCCATTTTAGAGATTCACAGCACTAAAAAATCCATCGGTAAAATAAACAATTGTTTTAACTCAGCATCTTTAAAATATATTAGAGCAGTGTTTCTCAAACTATCTGTGATGAAGGGCCAATTTTCTTTTAATTTCCAGCCTATCGTGGTCTGATTCTCTGATAAAATACAATAAAACTTGTTAGAGAAAATTAAAATTTTTAAATGAAGACATATAAAATATAAGCCTACAATTTATAAATTATGAGATACAGTAAGACATAAAATTGTTCCCTTAAATTGGTATAAAAGTTTCTCAACACTTACTATTAGTATCTTTACTTATGTTGTCACAAATCAAAAGCAATTTGTGAACAGACCTGGTCCCTGGCCCACACAGCAAATAGCACTGTACCTGATCACAGAGCCCTCGTATTCTGTAATACCCAAAATATCCATAGAAAACTCTTTGGTAAATACTTTATAAAGCATAAAGACGTAAAATAGCAGGGTCAAAAGTCTAATTCCCAACAAATATTGATCCAATCCACCTGTGATTATGAAAAGTTCGGAGTTAATTAATTTAATTCTAACTGAATTAAAGTGTATTGATACCTTGTTTGTTTCAGGTCAGGCAGATCAGAAAATAGGAAAAGGTAAGAAACTCACTTCAGGGTCTCAAGCGACATCTGTAAGTTGTAATTGCGTTCCTGTTCAGGCAGCTTGGAGAATTCCACCAGACATGGGTGTTGTCTCTTATTGTCATCTCTAACCTGAAACAGGACAGAAATCCTTATAATAAAAATCTCCAATTTCAGACACCAGCAATGGCAATCCAACTGCGTGGCAGGAAAATGAAGGGGAAGGTTCAGCTTATCACCCCAGCAAAGCTGTCCCTGTTAAGCCCCAGGCGTGCTAACGTTTGCGGTCAGTGGTAAAACCTGGCATTATCTGGGCCCCGTTCTGTTCGGTACAGTTCCTGGCCCCAGGGCCCATGCCTGCTCTACCCTGACACCCACATGCTCACCCCCCAGCCCCTCCAGCATTTGCTTAAATCTTACTTCCTCAACCAGGTTCATCCTGTCCCCCTTCCCAATATGGCCAACTGCCCACTCACCCTACACTTTCATTTTCTTCCGTAACAAATTCCACCTGCTGGCAGAACCAGACACTTACTGGTTTAGGGTCTATCTGCTAGCACTAAAATGTAAGACCATAGAAAAGAGGGATTTTGTTCTCTTTTCTTCTTTGATGTATTCCCAGCACCTAGAACATACCTAATACATGGTAGGCACTCAACAAATGTTTCATGTATTGAAATGAAGTCTACGTAAGAAAGGTGTAGTGTTGACTTAGTTTTAATGTGTAGTAATTTTATGTGTTTAGAGCCAAACAGACTAGAGATGTCCATCGACAATGTGACTGATCTAAAGTCTTTGCAGGGGTTCCAGCTGTGCATTTCACCCACTGTAACTTGCAGATATTGCAAATTATTCCTTTACCTTAACAAAATCAGTTAGCCTTTTCATACTAATCCTTGAAAGTGTGTATTAGCCATTCAGAGTAAACAAAATCCAAGATTTTAGGAATGAATTAATGAGAAAGATGTTCTAGATCCTTGCACTAGTAGATAGATTATCTTCTTGGAGTCCTAAATGACAAAGGCGTTACCATGTGGTAGCCTAGATGACAGCCATGAGCTGTTGGGGTACAAAATTACTCCATGAGAATAATTTCCAGGTTCTAGAAATGCCACCTAAAAAGTACACAAACCTAAGCAAGGACTTTTTAATTTTTATTTCTTATTTTTTAATTTTTTTTAAAGATTTTATTTATTTATTAGACAGAGAGAGACACAGCGAGAGAGGGAACACAAGTGGGGACGTGGGGAAGAGAGAAGCAAGCTTCCCACTGAGCAGGGAGCCTGATGTGGGGCTTGATCCCAGGACCCTGGGACCATGACCTGAGCTGAAGGCAGACACTTAACGACTGAGCCACCCAGGCACCCTGCAAGAACTTTTTAAAACTCTTCAGGTCATCGCTAAGTTAAAAATAACATATTATTTCTTCTTCCTGGTGATCTTTACAATTGAACAGGACTTACACAAAAGCATGTATCATACATACTTAATTAAATGGGTAGATGCATACATGAAATATAGAATTACAAAATCTCACTCTGAATTCTAAACATCAAAGTATAAATGAGGGTGTCCAAGTCCTGAAATAATCTACTCCCCATTTATGTAATGCCCACTTTGCCTCTCTTCTCTACATGGGAGAATCACGGACACCACTGTCCTCTCAGGTGTCCAAGCAAAAACCAGAAACTTGGGCAGATTTTCCTCCCTCTATTCCCCACACCCCAAACGTGAACTCTAAAACATGTCTCGCAATCATGTTTCCCCTTCCCCACTGCCAGGCACACATTTGTGAAACTCTTGCCGTCTCCTACCTCAGCCACTCTAAGAGCATTGGCAAGTCTTACAGTGAAAACAGTTCTAGAGTAAAAGCTAAAAATCTGGATCCCAGTCCTAGCTCCTCATGAGCTCTGCGACTGTCAAGGCCCAACTCTCAGAGATGTCATCCATCACCAGCAAAACTGAAATAACAGCCCTGTCTGCTATTATGAAAATTTAACCCAATAATCTGAGAGAGTGTATGTGAAAATGGGAAGCTCTAAATTAATATATAAACATGAGGAAGTAGTGTGGGGTATCACATGGTATTCACCACTAACACTAATAAAAAATGTTCTTTATTTAAAGCTCAATGCAATAAACTATGACAGGGTGAATGCACTCATTTCTACATTCAGTCAAATATAAGAAAGTGTTATAAATTTTGGGATACCTAGACTAATAATATTATAAAAATAAAAGTATTGCCACAGTCCTGCCAAAAATAGGTATATGATACACTGAATTACATAGGAAATTTTTTAATATAAATTTTATTGGGGCGCCTGGGTGGCTCAGTTGGTGAAGCATCTGCCTTTGGCTCAGGTCATGATCCCAGGGTCCTGGGATCAAGCCCCACACTGGGCTCCCTGCTCCGCGGGAAGCCTGCTTCTCCCTCTCCTACTCCCCCCACTTGTGTTCTCTCTCTCGCTGTCTCTCTCTATCAAATAAATAAATAAAATCTTTAAAAAAAAAATTTTATTGACAAACTGTAAACTAACATCTTTATTTTTTTTGAAGATTTTATTTATTTATTTATTTGAGAGACAGTGAGAGAGCAAGCATGGTGCGGTGTCGGGGAGGGGGGGACAGAGGGAGAGGGAAGAGATAGAACTTCAAGCAAACTCCCTGCTGAGCATGGAGCCCGACACGGGGCTTGATCCCACGACCCTGAGATCATGACCTGACCTGAAATCAAGAGTCAGATGCTTAACCAATTGAGCCATCCAGGTGCCCCCTTAGATCTTTAAATAATAATTTGGAAATATATCCAATCATTGTATCTCAGCCTGTCTTCCACCTATGAAACCAACCACGGCCCTCGGCCCACAGGACGTGTACTGACTGCTACACACAGTTAAGACTAAAAAAAGGGAAGCATCAGATAAAGGAAAAGGAAAATGACTAATTTCTTTCCATTTTCAGCTTTCACTTTCAACTTCAATGAGATTTTTTTTTCTCAGGGGCTTAGAAGTCAATGCCTATTGTCTGTATATGTTAACTTTGATTTAAAAATATAACTCTCAGCCTCGAGAATGACAACTTTTCAATTGTCTAGGCAACTGAGCCATCCTTCAACGAACACGACCATAATGTCATTCCCTCTTATAAAGAAAAACTGAACAAAAACTAATGTGTAGGGGGAAAAAAAATCAATCTAATTGATTCAGGTCACCACATAGCAGGATGAGTGAGAAAAGGTTATGTTTTTAGAAAGATGTATTAACAAATCTGAAAATAAATTTCAAGATTATGTACCGGACCATACTGCCAGCCAAGTTCAATTTTATTCATAACCCAGAGTTCATGGATATTCTCGGCCAGTTTTTCTCTTATTCTCTCTAGGTGAGGAGGTAACACGATCTAAAATAAGAAAGAAAACACACATCAGAAACAAATGCAATAAAACCATGCTAACTGTCCTCCCTGTGAATTGAGACAAATAAAACCACTGTAAACCATTCAAATGTTAATAATATAACTAGATTCCAACCCTTCTAATGTAGTTACAAAAATATAACGAAGTATATCTAAAAATTGTTTAGGTAATTTGGGGACTTTTTGGTGGGACAGCTTAGTTTCCAAGTGAATTTATGAACAAAGTTGGGAAGAAGGACGGGTATTGGTGGGGACAGTCACCATTAAGAACAATGCCTTCATGGATGTGCGATATAAGCACCAGAGCATGCATCACTTAAAAAGAGAAATCACCCCAAAGTTCTTAAACTAACTGGCCATTACACATAGGCCAGAATGAAGGCAATTCAGTGACCAAAGGATAATCCACTGGCTCTTTGAGCCTGTAAATATTTGCAGTGATCTATGCTTTTCCCTTGACTCTGCTCTGTTATTTCTAATGGTTTCCAAGAATAAGCTTCTAGGGAAAACAATCTTTATATGTTCTCATTCAAAAGAGGAAGTTTAATGACCTCTTCATAAAGAACATGAATGGTTTTCAAGGTCAGGGGTTGGTTGTTGGTGTTTGGCAATGCACTTAGGTGTCACCCCAGAGCCAGTCCCTCCACAAACATAGAGCAGGTGACTGCCTACAACGTTCACTGATGAGACAGTTTCCCCAGGGAGCAGGCTATCACTGTTCCCTTTCCCCACAACGGTGGAGATAATCTGTCATAGGAAATTCTCAATGCGCTCCCACTGCATAATCCAATCATCCATCCCTGGATGGATGTTTACTACTAAACTTTGGTAGCACCACACGTATCCTGCCATCCTGCAGCAAGGAACACCACACTGAATTTTAGCCATGAACAAAGCTTGCTTCTTGCACTCAATAATTTAAAGGCCAGCATGATGAGACAGAAAACAGGATTCAAGGCGCTAAACAAGTATTTGCTCAACAACTGAACCTTCTGAGGCCTGGTATTAACTCTACTTCAGACTTTAGAGGCAATCTCATGGATCTTCACAAACAAACTTTGCACAACCAACCTTACTGAAGTTACTTTAGCATCAAGATAAAGCAGTTATTTAATTCATTGTCAATGTCAAGATGTGTTCACATCTATGAAACAGAAAAGAATAAGGACTCACATTTCTCAGGTGCCTGTTTGCAAAGTATCGTGCTAATGTGTTATTTATTAACTCTGTCAAACATACTCTTAGCATCCCAATTCACAAGAGGAGCGACTTCCTCAAGGTCCCCAAGTAGGCAATTGACCCCAAGCACTCTGACTATAGAGTGCAGGATCTCAATCTCTACTTAAGATAAAGGTCAGTTAAATTGCTTCAAAATAATAGTGTATCTAGGTGACTGAAGAACTAAACTCCATGTCCACCGTATGTAAAAAGTGCACCCTAAAATTAGTATGCATTACCTCCAATTGTGACCCACATCAGTACATCATGAAATCAGTGTAGTGGCTTGAGATAACTCTTTAAAAAACAGAATAGAATTGACTACAAAATAGGTGAGTGGCTCTGACAAAGGTAAGCATTATTTTACGAAACTTTGATTCTGCGTATAAACTGTATGACTGTCAGATGTGTTCCTTGGGCCATGGTTAAAAGAGTCCAAAAGCCACTGCCCATCAGAATAATAGCACAAAAGGACGATAGTAGGTGCTCTGGGTACCTGGCTGGTATCCACAGGGATCGGCGTGAAGGCGGCCTGCGTCAGGGAGACTGTGGGGCCCAGGAGGTCTCGTGTGTAAGTTCTTTCTTGCTTGTACTCTCGGCTGTGCTCCACTTTCAACTTTTCTTTCGGCAGAACAGCTTCATAACAAGGAGCATACCCAGGTGGCGGGAGGAATTTAAATTCTCCGTGTCTCCCCCCGAGCAGAAAGCGTACCCTAAAAAGGATGCATGTCAGGGTCAGGTATAGCTCTGGTATACTGAAAGTTCCTCAATCAACAAAACACATGGAATAAATGATTAGCACAAAATTAACTTTATCAGAAGCCACACTTTCCCCTGAGTACCATCAGAGTGTGGGCACCTTGGAGTCTAAGAGCCTCTAAGCACAAAAGGTAAAACAGGATGAGAGGACAAGCTGATGACATTACATTGATGGATCCAAGAAAACTTATCACTCACTGGAGAAATAGCAAAAGCACATGCATCATATTCCTATAGGAGAAATACCTAATACCCGTGCACAGTAATTGGTCATTTAATGTCTCCAGGGGCCCAGAGAGTCAACAGAGAAAGAGCAAAGATTATATAAATATCTATATACTTAAAATTACAGGACTGCATGAGGTCTGATAAAAAGAAATAACAGTCACTTGCCAATGTCCAACTTCCCAGTAAAATTAAGGAACTCAAATGATACTTTCTTTACGGAAGAAAGGTCACCTTATTTCTTCTTCGAAGACAAAAAAAAAAAAAACAGAAAAACCGTTACTAAAACCTTTTATATATCAAAGTCCTTTAATTAAAAATAATTTAAAACAAGTTCCATTGAACAATGCTTTTTGAAACACAGCTAAACAATACTGATTTCATGGACCCTCCACTTTTACAAAAATAAAATCAGATTCTCATTTTCCTTGCAATTCTTTTTCTAATTTGTGGTTCATTTTCAGGCCAAAAATAATAGCAAAATTAATAAAGCAAATAAAATAAAAAGCAAAGAGCAAAAAATGAGAAAAACAGGGGCGCCTGGGTGGCTCAGTTGTTAAGCGTCTGCCTTCGGCTCAGGTCATGATCTCAGGGTCCTGGGATCGAGCCCCACATCGGGCTCCCTGCTCCGCGGGAAGCCTGCTTCTTCCTCTCCTACTCCCCCCGCTTGTGTTCCCTTCTCGCTATGTCTCTCTCTGTCAAATAAATAAATAAAATCTTTAAAAAAAAATGAGAAAAACAAAAAATTTTAGAACATTCCAGAAGCTTATAGAAAGAAATACAATTTGTATGAACAGAACAGAAAAGGTCATTGGTGCATGGAGAGCTAATACTTCATGCCTTCTCTGTCCCCTCTTCAATATGGTGCTTCTATAACCATGAATTATTCGTATGAATAGAATTATAATGGGAAAAATAACCAGAATAACTTCATGGCCAGTCTTAATAAAAGAGAGCCACTCTCGTGAGGTAGCTATACGCATATTTTCATAGGTCACAGCGTAGTCCCTTATCACAACAGACCATCGCTTGTTAAAGTTCTCTTTGTAGGGGTGCCTGGGTGGCTCAGTTGGTTAAGCAACTGCCTTTGGCTCAGGTCATGATCCTGGAGTCCGAGGATCGAGTCCCACATGGGGCTCCCTGCTCAGCGGGGAATCTGCTTCTCCCTCTGACCCTCCCCCCTCTCATTCTCTCTCAAGTGAATAAAATCTTCAAAAAAAAAAAAAAAAAAAAAGAGTTCTCGGGGCGCCTGGGTGGCTCAGTCGGTTAAGCATCTGCCTTCGGCTCAGGTCACGATCCCAGGGTCCTGGGATTGAGCCCCGCATCGGGCTCCCTGCTCAGCGGGAAGCCTGCTTCTCCCTCTCCCACTCCCACTACTTGTGTTCCCTCTCTCGCTGTCTCTCTCTGTGTCAAATAAATAAATCTTTAAAAAAAAAAAAAAGTTCTCTTTGTAGAACTCAAAAGAATTATCATTCATCTATTTCCATCTGGTAACAGCAAGAAAGCAAAAGGTTAGAGGAAACCCTCCTGACCCAGCTGTTCACAGCATATAATTTACAAGTACAACAGATAGAGGGTAACACAGAGAGGAGATATCTTGACCTGATGAAGACCAACAAAAAAAAAAATCCATTCAGTTTCTATAGAGAGGAGGTTTGGAGTGGGGTGGGAAATATGATGACAAGAAAAGGAAAATTAATGAAATACAAGGAAAAGGTGGTATTTTCTTATGCAGTGTTGTTCATTTCCCTTATTAAATAAAGCAGTAAACTGAAATGGGCTTGAAATATTTCAGGACACAGATTTGGGGTAGGGTTAGCAGACTGCCCCGTCTAAATGCTAGAACAGGTAGACAAAGTATTCAGCCTCCCAAGATGCCTCTCTTGGGTGAATCTTACCTCCTCCTCCAAAGAAATGCCCTGGGCACAGATGCCCAGGAGTGAGGTAGAAGGTTAGCAGTGCATGGGGCATGGCAGTGCGAAGTCTTCTTTGAAAGGATAAGAAGTCAGAAGGGACACAGACCACAACACATAGAAATACTAACTTTATTCCTGCAGAGAAACTAACAACTGGAAAGAAGAGGCCATCAATGTTGAAATTCTCAAACATTCCTTGAACAGGTTGTCCGTTAATTCGGAACGAGATGCTCGGGGCACTCAGATCTAGACAGCAACTGATGACGTCATCAGTTCTCAGCAGATGCTGGTTTGGTGAGCTTACAGTACGAGCAATACAGCCTATAGAGGAAAAACAGTAAGGACGGTGATTTTTTTTTTCCTCACAGAATCATCTTCAGAGGCAAAGATTTGAGTAGGTACTGACAAATCAATGCACAATACTGGAAGAGAATAAATCTTGAATGCATATTAATGCTATATGTTAAATCCTTTGTCCAAAAACTGTTTTTTTTTTTTTTTTTTGTTTTTTTTTTTCAGGAGCCATGCTGCTCTCTTTATTGTAAAATGGACCTTCTGATATGCAGAGGAACTTCTGCTTGGAGAAGGATGGCATCTGATGCACAAATCAGCTGAAGCTGATAATATAATGATGTCAGAGAGAAATCTTGAGGGAGAGACTTGAGTTCCAACAGATGCTTTACCACCTACTACTTGTATGACCATCAGCAAATTACATAACTTCTCTAAACCTTGATTTCTTGGAAGCCAAATGCCATCACCTTGCAAAGTCGTTATGATGATTAAATTAATGGTTTAAAAGAACACAGAGTCTCGGACACAGCGGGACTTGCATGTCAGGACCCTTTCCAAATATTCAGTCCCCTTTGTTTTATAAAATAAAAATAATAGGGATAAGGAAAGCAGAAAATGTGTTCATTCGTGCATTGTTTGCTAAGAGGCAAATGCATGCCAACTGGTTTGCTTTACAGTTTATTTCACACAAAATCTTGGTTGGCTTCCTGAGAACAGCAGGATACGAGTTGAGGCGTGACAAGGATTATTTGATAAATGTCATTTCTTGCCCCGGCCAACCTGTGGCCTATGCTCATTCTTGACTATGTCAAAACTCCTTTGCTAATTAGTCTCTGTGGACACACTGGAAGACATGAAGGTAAGGCTCTCTCAAACACATGCTCACAAATGCATACAAAATTTCTCAATTTGAGCAAAGACAGAGATAGATTTCATGATACAAGATTTGCATTTTTCTAAGACCTTTTTAAAATTTCTAGCATGCCAAAATTTTTACCAACAGTATATCTGAAATGCCAGTGGTAGAGCATATCTACTTTTTAAAATGTGTCAATGTTTTATTCTATCAATATTCAAATCTGCAAGCAATAAATTCATTATCAAGTAGTACTTCTAAAATTCCCTGAATAAAGATGGCTTTTTAAAAAAAGCATATAAAAGCAATACAACTCACATAAAAAGGTCTATACCCTTGTTTGTATCAAGAACTATAGCTAATAAAAATGTTATTATACAGATATTTACATACTCCAAATATATTGCTCAGTCTGAGGGATATTATGATGCTAATGCTAAGGACTAAAAACCACCATGGCAAACTCTCTTGTGATGCCTGAAACAAACAGCTAAGACAGAGAGGACACTAGTGAACAACCTCAGGACCAAGGTTTCAGTGGTATGTGCGCACGGTTGAATCCACTTAGAAGCATTTTCAGGTCACATTTATGCAAACCTATCACATCCAGATGACAACTACATTCCTGTTCTCTGTACTAGCCATAAAGGAAGACAGCAGGGTGCCTGGGTGGCTCACTCATTAAGCGTCTGCCTTCGGCTCAGGTCATGATCCCAGGGTCCTGGGACCAAGCCCCGCATCGGGCTCTTTGCTCGGTGGGAAGCCTGCTCTCCCTCTCCCACACCCACTGCTTGTGTTCCTGCTCTCGCTATCTCTATCTCTGTCAAATAAATAAATAAAATTTTAAAAAAAGAAAAAAAGTAAGACAGCAGCAGTGTGATTTATCATTCCTGGATTAGAAATCTGTACCCATCTTTCTATTCTACTGTTCTAGGACATTCTTCCACACTTCCATATTTAAATGCTCTCAAAGCACCAAGATTTTTCACACTTTTGGCCCTCCCTTACAAACACTTGGAACTTGGATGCCCAAAATCCAGTTCTGCATTCGCAGAGAGGACAATGTAGCAACACCGTGCAAAGTTTAAATTGGAAAGAATAAGTGAAGACAAAGCTCAAAACTTGTGCTCATGAGCCCAGTTTTTGTTCCAAAAAACATCACCACCCTTAAATTACAGCAGGTTAAGTGGTAAAGAATGTGCTCTATACCAGAAATCACAAATTTAAATTCTACTTTATTAAAAAGAAAAGAACAGAAGAGTGACCCCCAAGAAAATTATCTGAATTACTATGACTCTGACCTTGGTAAATCAGTCAAAAGCCAACTGATTTAGCTTTGTCTTTGTTGACTATGAATCTAAAACTAGGAAAGCATTTAATAAGGCCAATGTCAGAGAAATTACTGCCTGTGTCCTCTTCCAGTATTTTTATGGTTTCAGGTCTCACATTAGGTCTTTCATCCATTCTGAATTTATTTTGTGTATGGTAAAAGGAAGTGGTCCAGTTTCATTCTTTTCCATGTTGCTGTCCAATTTTCCCAACACTATCTGTTGAAGAGACTGTCTTTTTCCCATCAAATATTCTTTCCTGCTTTGTCAAAGATTAATTGGCCATATAATTGTGGATTTATTTGTTTTTTTCAATTCCATTCTATTGATCTTTGTGTCTATTTTTGTGCCAGTACCATACTGTCTTGATTACTACAGCTTTGTAATAGAGCTTGAAGTTCAGAATCGTGATGCCACCAGCTTTGCTTTTCTTCTTCAAAATTGTTTTTGGCAATTTGGAGTCTTTTCTGGTTCCATATAAATTTTAGGATTTTTTCGTTCTAGTGCTATTGGCATTTGCTAGGGATTGTATTAGATATGTAGCTTGTTTTGTGTAGTATAGACATTTTAACAATATTTGCTCTTCTAATCCATGAACATGGAATGTCTTTCCATATTTTTGTGTCATCTTCAGTTTCTTTCATCAATGTTTTATTGTTTTCAGAGTACAGGTCTTTCACCTCTTTGGTTTATTCCTAAGTATGTTATGGTTTTGGTGTAATTGTAAAAGGGATTGTTTTCTTATTCTCTCGTTCTGCTGCTTCATTATTGGTGTATAGAAATGCAACAGATTTCTGCACAATGATTTTGTACCCTGCTACTTTACTGAATTCCTGTATCAGTTCTCGCAGCTTTTTGGTGGAGTCTTTCAGGTTTTCTATATATAGTATCATGTCAACTGCAAATAGTGAAAGTTTTACTTCTTTCTTACCAAAAAATTTGGATGCCACTTATTTCTTTTTGTTGTCTGACTGACAGACCCCAGTAGCTTGAGAGACCACACCTTCAACTATAGGCAAGACACGGTACATACTTTCTTGCCATTAAAAAAAATAATAATAATACAGCTGAGTATTTTCTCCTGATATAAAGTTTCAAATGATTTTCTCCTGAATTCCACAACCTATCCTCCTCTCTGAGATATATTCATAGATTCACTGAGTATTTTTGTTGTTTTCATTCTTAACTGTTTTACTTAATAGATACCTTGTAATAAAAAGTGTAATGCATACAGGTCAACTCCATGAGTGTTGGGTTCTTTTAGTGAGTTGAAAGAAAAAGCTTCAAATTAAATGCAAAAATGAAAACAAAGTGGTATGGTACGGTTAAAATAATTAGAGGCAATTCAGCATTATTCTATCAGAGTAATCTTCCCCCTCATCTCTGTGTAATGGGAAAACAAGTTAACATGTTTCATTCATTCACTTGAGTAGGCATGGCATGTGGGGCCATAGTAGGAAGTAAAGAGAGGAGACAGTAAAATCTGAAGGGTGGGAATTAATATGTA
Source organism: Mirounga leonina (assembly GCF_011800145.1). Taxonomy (NCBI): domain Eukaryota; kingdom Metazoa; phylum Chordata; class Mammalia; order Carnivora; family Phocidae; genus Mirounga; species Mirounga leonina. The sequence goes on along the minus strand of NW_023270380.1, from coordinate 7,779,360 downwards.
TTATAAAGAGAGACATTATACCTCTACTTGACGTTTGTTGGGCTTTCTGATGTTAGTGCTCCTTGTCTTTGTTCAGTCAGTAGGAAAACTGTACTGTGGGAACAGGCTCTCTGACTCTGGTCTGGCCAGAAGAGTACAGCGTGTATAAGACACACCACCCGCCTACTTGGACCCCAACTACATGTCCCCGTGGCTAGATGAAATATCCAAAATGGAGGCTCATCTCTTCCTGACTACTTAGCTACTAGCACTGAATAAAGGAAAAATTCGGTGAATATTAATGATAAAATACAACGACATGAAGTGCTTTTATTTATAAACCCATTACTAAACTCTTAGATTTAATTCAATTTAACTTTTAAAATGATCATAAGCTACCAGACCTCTAAAACATTAACAAATATCTCTTGTAGCCCCTAAGAGACAGATTTCAGCTTTTTATATGTAAAAATACATATATTTTCCATATTTTCTCTATCTTTAATATGTTACAAAATAATATGAAAACTGTATTCTAAAGCAGTTTTATGAGTAAAAGCATATGTCTGCAGAATCCAGATGAATTCCAGTTTCTAAGAAACAGCTACATCGAGATTATGGACTCTGAGAAACAAACTGAGGGTGTCAGAGGGGAGGGGGGTGGGGGGACGGGTTAGCCCCGTGATGAGTATTAAAGAGGGCACGTACTGCATGGAGCACTGGGTGTTATATGAAAACAATGAAGCGTGGATCATTACATCAAAAACTAATGATGTATTGTATGGTCACTAACATAACATAATAAAATAAAATTAAAAAGAAAAAAAAAGAACTAAGCTTTTAAATGGAGCCAACTAAAATGCACCTTCTATTAAATTAGAGAAAAGGATATGATTTTTACATCTATCACTCATTCTTAATATATACTCAACTATCAAAGTTCAGGTTGATGGCTGGTGAAATGAACTACACACTTACTTTTAAACAGTTCCACATAAAGTGTCATCTGATAATAAACTGACACCTCACAATACACATCACAAATGACCAATTCCCAATGTTACGTTATCTACCAGGAGATGGAACTTAATCTATTTCTTCCAATTATTTTCCAGGATCTGCTTTTTGGTGTTTATATTGGAAGCTAAAGTTTCACACACACCTGTTCAAGTAAGTAGGAAACACACAAATTTGGTGTGTTTTGTTTTTGTTTTTGCAGTTTATTATGAATCAAAATGCCACTTTTCAAACATACTGTTCATCAACAATACAGTCTTTTGGAAATGTACCATAATTGTAACAGTTTTGTTTTTCCCATAGTGAAATTCTGCTTTTTACTTAACATTCTCCCTCATCGTTTCCATGGTAAATTTCTGTAGAATAAATGTATATGAATATACGTAGCGCAGATAGCTTTTGGAAACACAGAGAAAGGGCAACAGATTTCCTTCGCACACGCAGGGGAAGATGCAGATGGTGCTGACCTGACCAGAGATGAAGGCCATCGAATCCATAGGAAAAGAGATCGTCTCCAACTCCGTTTCCACCCCATTCCTCACCGCCTCCCGGGTAGGGAGAGTACCCTTCGGTGGAAGCCCAGCCCACCCGCAGGTGGGTGGCTTCGGCGGTCACAAACGGCTCCGTGTGGTCCACCATCAGCTCATAATACCACTTCTTATACTGAGCCGACCCTTCGCTGACGCCCAGAAAAATATTGGGTCTCATGCTTTAAAGAGATAGGAAGAGCACATGAGAAACGCTGGACAGACCTCCTGTTGTGTTCATTTATGTCTATTTCGAACATCGGTCCTGTTTCTCCAAAATGCAACATATTAAATCTCTGTTTTCCTTCAGTACTGCAAAATTACTAAGTCACTGAGGCGGTAGGCGGTGACAGCCAGCCTACGGTTAACATTCAGTGGCAGGTGTCTGCTTTTCCGATTACTTGGCAGTGTCCCTCAGGGACCTAAGATGATTTTTTCTGAATTGCTTTTCAGCATATTTTATACCAGTGATCATGTTTAAGGTGAGATACTCAATACAACGGGCCCTTAGAATTCATGGAGTTATCATTAATTCAGGACGTGCAGACATTTTCCTAACTAAGCTGTGGGTCAGGTAAGGTACAAGGCTGAAGAGCCATGTTATTAGTAAAGGAACCAGGGTGATAAGCCGCTTTGTTGTTCTCAATGCCTCTCTGAGGGCAGAAGAATTTCTAGGTAGTTGTATTGAATTCCATTTCTAAGGGACTTAGACTCTATGTTAATGCTTAGGAGTAGTGAAGGTCTCAGGAAATACCACTCAAAAACAGCACGTCTGTTATATAAAGAGCCATTCAGGAAGTCATAAATCAATCCTGTTAAAAAAACACAATATAGAAATATACACCAAACCCTACATTTTTGTTTAAAACAGGGTAAGGTAGTGATTACTTCCTGGATAGCTGTGAGATACAATATATTCAAAATTATTACTATCACGCAGAATAATTTCTTAATGGTAAGCTGTATTATTTTTATTATAATACTTGGTATAAGGAAGGCAGCGTGGCTTGGTATTTAAGAGCCCAGTCTCTGGCATTAGACTTGAGTTCCATTTCCAGTCCAACATTTTAATCTTTAAAATGTGTATAATAGTACTTAGTTGGACTGGTTGAACCCAGTGCAAACACAGTGTAGGACACATGGAAAGCACAGAGAATAGCGGCGGGCACACAGTACTCAAGGGACGTCTGATACCTTGGAAGGGCTATCTAACCAAAAATGTAGTTTTATTGTTTTATGGAATTTATTATATCTTAGACATTCTGATTCAACTTTTTTATTATACATAGTAGCCACTTTGAAGGAGGAGTAGCCTCCTTCAAAGGGTAGCGTTTTTACTTATATCCTAAGAAAGCACAAAACATAATTACATATAACTGTATACCTGAAGAATTGTCAGCCTGCTCCTGAAGAGGTCAGTGATAAGCCAAACTCATATGAATGTGACTATGAAAGCTTACAGCCTTGTGATAAAAGCACATCCTGCTTGGTTCACCTATTATTGTTATTATTCCATCCGACTTATAGAAAAACTACACTATTCACTGGGGTAATATGTAAAATATCCTAATAAAACAAGCAGACCACAGGATGCCTTAACTACAGAGCCAGAACATGAATTCCTTGTTACGCCACCTATTTGGTGACAGTGTCTATCTGAGTCTACCTGCTGACATGGTTCACAAGACGCGTCTGTAATAGTAGGTCTCTTCCTGGCAGCAGGTTGTCACAGATGAGATGCTGGTTAGAACGGACTGCGACTCCATGGCAGACACAGAGAGAGCACAAGACATCCAGAACCTGAAGAGAGAAAGCACTTCCAGCCGACTAATTCCCTTATTCATATTTGAGTATCCCCACACTTCTCGTGAATGTGAACACGTTCCCTCGGACCCAGCCATGTGAACATGACAGCCACGAGGTCACATATCTTCCAAGTTTCTCTTACATACAAACTGATAACTGCTCAGTGTCTCAAGGGTGCCACAAATAAGCACCAAACAGTATCACCTGATTGTAATTAAGAAATGAAAAATACTCATGACACATTTGACACACCTTTTAAAAGTTATCTTATTTTAAAAATATATTTAAAATTATCGGGGCGCCTGGGTGGCTCAGTCGGCTAAGCGGCTGCCTTCGGCTCAGGTCATGATCCCAGGATCCTGGGATCGAGCCCCGCATCGGGCTCCCCGCTCAGCGGGAAGCCTGCTTCTCCCTCTCCCACTCCCTCTGCTTGTGTTCCCTCTCTTGCTGTCTCTGTCAAATAAATAAATAAAATCTTTTTTTTTTAAAGATTTTATTTATTTATTTGACAGAGAGACACATAGCGAGATAGGGAACACAAGCAGGGGGTGTGGGAGAGGGAGAAGCAGGCTTCCCGCTGAGCAGGGAGCCCCATGCGGGGCTCGATCCCAGGACCCTGGGATCATGACCTGAGCCGAAGGCAGACGCTTAATGACTGAGCCACCCAGGTGCCCCTAAATAAATAAAATCTTAAAAAAAGAAATTCTTCATCAGTTTCCCATAACAATCAGAATAAAACTCCAACTCTTAATAAATAAATAAATAAATAAATAAATAAATAAATAAATAAATAAATAAAT